>NC_053028.1:415302210-415386103 GCF_003073215.2 Triticum urartu
CATCTCTACTCCTCTCTCTTGTTGGTGATTCCTCTCTCCAACTTCTCCTTTTGGGTGAATCTTCTCTTCTTTTGTAGGGGGGCGTACACTTATTTGAGTAGTGTCCGGGTCTTCCACAATTGTAGCAATGTCATTCACGACTCAAAGATCTTTTGTCATTGTAGGACCTTGACTTGGAACTTCTTTCCTTGCTTCTACTCTTGTAGAACTTGTTGAAGTTCTTCACCATTAGGCTCAATTCTTCATTGAATGCTTGTTTCTCACTTGATGATGTAGGAGCATCACATGAGGCTTTGTAAGCACCACTTGACTTGTTGTGAAGCTCTTCCTTATCCTTGAGTGACATCTCATGAGCAACAATTCTTCCAATGACTTCCGTTGGCTTGAGATCTTTGTAGTTGGGCATCATTTGGATCAATGTGCACACGGTATCATATTTTCCATCCAAGGCTCTTAGGATCTTCTTGATGATGAATCTATCGGTCATCTCTTCACTTCCTAAGCCGGCAATCCCATTTGTGATGAGAGCAAGCCTAGAGTACATTTCGGCGTCACCTTCACCATCCTTCATTTTGAACTTGTCAAGTTGACTTAGAAGCTCCTTGACCGAGTCAGTACCCTCATGCATATCAATCAAAGTGTCCAAAAATTCCTTTGCATTCTCAAGACGGCTGATTTTGTTGAATTCTTTGGGGCACAATCCGTTGGAGAGGATATCGCAAGCTTGAGCTCTGTATTGCAGCATCTTCAACTCTTCCACGCTAGCTTCACAGTTCGGTTCTCTCCCATCAAACAATTCACCTTGCAAGGCAATACACACAATAGCCCAAATGGAGGGGTTATGTCCAAGAATATGCATTTTCATCTTATGCTTCCAACTAGCCAAATTAGTACCATCAAACTAAGTACCTCTATGGTGGTAATTTCCCTCGCTAGACGCCATACTCTCTTAGGTTGTGAAACCAAGGCTATGATCACCAAAACTATGGAAATCAAGGAAAATGGAGACCAAAGCTCTCATACCACTTGTAGGATCAAAAGTATGTCTAGAGGGGGTGATTAGAATACTTGACCAAATAAAAATCTAGCCTTTTCCCAATTTTAAGTCATGGCAGATTTTAGCAACTTAGCACAAGTTAAGCAATCAACCTACACCTGCAAGTCTAAGAGTATAGCAGTGGAATATAAAACATTTGCATATGAATGTAAAGGGAGGAGTTTGGAGGGAGCAAACACAATGTAGACACGGAGATTTTCGGCATGGTTCCGATAGGTGGTGCTATCGTACATCCACTTTGAGGAGACTTCAACCCACGAAGGGTAACGGTTGCGTGAGTCCACGGAGGGCTCCACCCACGAAGGGTCCACGAAGAAGCAACCTTGTCTATCCCACCATGGCCAACGCCCACGAAGGACTTGCCTCACTAGGGTAGATCTTCACGAAGTAGGCGATCTCCTTGCCCATACAATCTCCTTGGTTCAACTCCACAATCTTGTCGGAGGCTCCCAAGTGACACCTAACCAATCTAGGAGACACCACTCTCCAAAAGGTAATAGATGGTGTGTTGATGATGAACTCCTTGCTCTCGTGCTTCAAATGATAGTCTCCCCAACACTCAACTCTCTCACACAAACTTGGATTTGGTGGAAAGATGATTTGAGTGGAAAGCAACTTGGGGTAAGGCTAGAGATCAAGATTCATGTGGTTGGAATGGAATATCTTGGTCTCAACACATGAGTAGGTGGTTCTCTCTCAGAAAATGAATGCTAGAAGTGTAGGCACGTTCTGATGGCTCTCCTTGCTAATGACGGAAGTGTGAAGGGGTATATATAGCCTCCACACAAAATCTAACTATTACACACAATTTACCAGACTCGGTGGGACCAAAACAGAAAACTCGGTCAGACCGATTCAGTTCAAAATGTGAACGTTAGGCTTTTCAGTGGGACTGACATGTCAACTCGGTGGGACCGATTTCATTAGGGTTAGGGAATAACATAATCTCGGTGAGACCGATTATAGAAACTCGGTGGGACCGATTTTGGTAATAAGCTAACCAGAGAGTTGGTCAAGCAAACTCGGTGGGACCGATTCGCTCATTTCGGTGAGACCGAAACATTACAAAAGGGAAACAAAGAGTTTGCATTGCGAACTCAGTGGGACTGATCACTCATCTCGGTTGGACCCAAACGTTACGAAGGGAAACAGAGAGTTTGCAATCCCATCTTGGTGAGACTGAGATCCCTATCGGTGAGACTAAAATGACTAGGGTTTCTGGCAGTAGCTATGTCAAGTTAACTCGGGGGCACCGGATAGAACATTTCGATGGGCCCGAGTTTGACTTTTGGTTTGGGACATAAGTGGATATGAGAAAGTGGTTGATGGTTTTTGGAGCATATCACTAAGCATTTTGAGCAAGTTGGTCATTAAGCAAAACCTCATCCCCTTTTAATAGTATTGGCTTTTCCTCTGGATTCAATGTGATCTTGGATCACTAAAATGAGATGAAGGGTCATGAGCTTGAGCCAATGTGTGTCCTTAGCATTTTGAGGGGTCCACATTTCGAATCCATGCCATGCCAATCATTGAACTTTCTGAAATGGTCATCTTGAAATGGTATTAGTTCAATGAGCTATATGTTGTTAGTAATTACCAAAACCACCCAGGGATAGTTGCACTTTCAAAGGGTGATGTCAACAATAATAACTCATGCTACCCATATTCAAGTGGATATATGTGCCTAGATCTTTCCTCACCACATGATGCTTACCAAAAGATAAAATAAAAAGGAATAGAGAGGAATACTTTGACTCTTTGCATAAAAGTAAATATTGAAAAGTAAAAGATAGGCCCTTCGCAAAGGAAATTAGGGATTTGTAGAGGTGCCAGAGCTCAAAGCGAAAATTGAGAGATAAAAAATATTTTGAGAGGCATACTTTTCCCACCAACGAAAATGACTTAGAGCTCCTAACACTTTCCATGCTAGATATATCATTGGTGGTTCCCAAACAGAAAATAAAGTTTATTCCTTTTTCCACCATACTTTCACTGTCCGTGGCTAACCGTATCCACGGGTGCCCTCCATACCAACACTTTCCAAGGAATTTATTATTTGACAACATAAAGTAAATTCATTTTTCACTTCAGGACTGGGCATCCCTAATACCTTTGCCTTACTCTCGTGCAATGACAAGTGAATAAACACTCATATTGAGAATAACACATCTAGCATGGAAAATATTATCCACCCCTCACCGCCTTGGGAGCGATACGAGCACACAAAAGAGAAATTTATTTTGAATATTAGATATGGCACATATAAATTTTCTTAGAACGGTAAAATAATACCGCATATAGGTAGATATAGTGGACTCTTGAAAATAAGATTTGGGTTTAAGGGTTTTTGGATGCACAAGTAGTATCTCTACTTGGTGCGGAATTTTTTTGCTAGCAAAGATGGGGGAAAGCACCACATTTTGAAGGATCTATGACAATATAACTTCTATGTGAATATGAACAAACATAAACCATTACTTGTCTTCCTTATCCAACGTCAAATTTTTTTGGCATATAATATTTTGATGGGGGCTCACAATCATAGAAGATTTCCATTACAGTGTATTTATATGTGAAAGTTCTCTTTCTTAAACTAATTATTTGTGAATTGCTTGTATGACCAATATTGTGATTGTCAAGCGTCAAAAGATTTCATTTTCTAAACCCAATGTGAATCTACCACTAGGCATGATATGATTTCAACTTCATGACATTCAATTTATTCAACAATTTACTCATAGGATATAAGTGAAGCACAAGAGTAAATGACAAGATACTCCAAAAAGATGTAAGTGAAGATCAAGCGAGTAGTTAAGTAATTAGGTGGCTAAGTGAAGACTCTCTTTTATTTAAAAACTTTCAGATCTAAGTATTTTATTCAAACATCAACAAAATAAAATGATATTCCAAGGATAGCACAACTCATGTGAAGAAGCAAAAACTTAGGTTCAACCGATACTAACCGATAATTATTGTAGAAGAAAGGTGGGATGCCTACCGGGGCATCCCCAAGCTTAGATGCTTGAGACTTCTTGAATATTATCTTGGGTTGCCTTGGACATCCCCATGCTTGAGCTTTTTTGTCTCCTTAATTCTTCTCATGTCACGGTTTTCCTAAATCTTAAAAGCTTCATCCACACAAAACTCAACAAGAACTCGTGAGATAAGTTAGTATAAACCAATGCAAAAACCTTATCATTCTATACTGTAGCAAATCACTAAAATTATTATTCAAAATTGCATACTAAATGTGCCTCTACATATTTAATACTCCTATCCTCAAATAGATTCATTGAACAAGCAAGCATATGCAAACAATGCAAACATAATAGCAATCTGCCAAAACAGTATAGTCTATAAAGAACGCAAGAGTATCAATACTTACGTAACTCCAAAAGTTTTGAAAATTTAACACACTGTAGAAAATTTATCAGAGCTCATTATGCAAAAATATTAAACATTTTATCACATTCTGACTCTTCTAGGGAATTTTTGCAACAGCTGTAAAATTTCTGTTTTCAATCAGCAACATGTAGACTTGCAAAATAAGCGTGGCAAAGGCTATCATTGCCACTTTTATTGAAATAACAGATGCAAAACATTATTATAAATAACAGAAAGCAAATCCTAATAAAATAAAATGATTATCCAAGAAAAACACATATCATGTGACGAATGAAAACATAGCTCCAAGTGAGGTTACCGATAATGTTGGAGACGAAAGAGGGGATGCCTTCCGGGGCATCCCCAAGCTTAGTTGCTTGGATCTTCCTTGAATATTTCCTTGTGGGTGCCTTGGGAATCCCTAAGCTTAGGTTCTTGTCACTCCTTATTCTCCTCATATCGATATCTCACCCAATACTTGAAAACTTCAATCACACAAAACTTAACGGAACTTTGTGAGATAGGTTAGTATGATAAAGAGCAAACCATTCCACTTTTGGTACTGTCAAATACAAGATTCATAATAGTTATCACACAAATCCTACTGTAACATATCATTTCCACAATTTATATTGAGCAATATAAGACATAGAAACTAGAAAACAAGCAAACTATGCATTGAAAACAGAATTTATCAAAAAAAGAACATTCTGTAGTAATCTATACTCAAACCATACTTAGGCTACTCCAAAAATTCTAAAAAATAAGCACAACCTGGGAAATTTGTATATTAATCTTCTGAAAAAAGAATCAACTCAAATGCACTCTTATGTTAAAAACTAGAATTATTTTCGTGAGCGCAAAAGTTACTGTTTTCAGCAAGATCAAAGTAACTATCACCCAACAAGATCCTAAAGGCTTTACTAGGAACTTTATTGAAACAAAAGCAATAAAACATGATTACTACAGTAGCTTAATCATGTGAACACACAAAAAAAGTAGGTAAAAGTGTTGGGTTGTCTCCCAGCAAGTGCTTTTCTTTAATGCCTTTTAGCTAGGCATGATGAATTCAATGATGCTCGCATAAAAGATAAGGATTGAAACATGAAAAAAAAGCATCATGAAACATATGACTAGTACATTTAAGCCTAGACCACTTCCTATGCATAGGGATTTTGTGAGCAGACAATTCATGGAAGCAAGAATCAACTAGCATAGGAAGGCAAAACAAGTGCAACTTCAAAACTTTCAACACATAGAGAGGAAACTTGATATTATTGAGATACGTAGAAGCATGTGTTCCTCTCTCATAATAATTTTCAGTAGCATCATGAATGAATTCAACAAAATAGCTATCACATAGAGTATTCTTTTTATGATGAATAAGCATAGAAATTTTATTACTCTCCACATAAGCAAAATTATTCTCGTGTATAGTAGTGGGAGCAAACTCAACAAAATAACTATCATGGGATTGAAAATAAGAATCATGATGACAAGTTTCATGCTTATAATTATTCTCTATAACAAATATGTCATCACCATAATCATCATAGATAGCAACTTTGTTGTCACAATCAATTGAAACCTCTTCCAAAATAGTGGATTCATCACTAAATAAATTCATGACCTCTCCAAATCTACTTTCATCAATATAATCATCATAAACAGGAGGCATGCGATCATTATAAAAAATTTGCACACCAAATCTTGGGGGACTAAAAATATCATATTCATCAAACATAGCATCCCCAAGCTTATGGCTTTGCATATCATTAGCATCATGGATATTCAAAGAATTCAAACTAAAAACATTGCAATGATGCTCATCATTCAAATATTGTGTGCCAAACATTTTATAGCATTCTTCTTCTAACAATTGAGCACAATTTTCCTTTCCATCATTTTCAAGAAAGATATTATAAAGATGATCAATAATATGATGCAACCTCAATTCCATATTTTTGTAGATTTCTTTTTATAAACCAAACTAGTGATAAAACAAGAAACTAAAAGATTCAATTGCAAGATATAAAGATATACCTTCATGCACTCACTTCCCCGGCAACGGCGTCAGAAAATAGCTTGATGTCTACTACGCAACTTTATTCTTGTAGACACGTGTTGGGCCTCCAAGCACAGAGTTTTGTAGGATAGTAGAAATTTTCCCTCAAGTGGATGACCTAAGGTTTATCAATCTGTGAGAGGTGTAGGATGAAGATGGTCTCCCTCAAACGACCCTGCAACCTAATACAAGAAATCTCTTGTGTCCCCAACACACCCAATACAATGGAAAATTGTATAGGTGCACTAGTTCAGCGAAGAGTTGGTGATAAAAGTGTAATATTGATGGTAGAAATATATTTTGATAATGTGAATAAATAAAAACAGGAAGGTAGCAAATAGTAAACGGGCACAAAAATGGTGTTTCAATGCTTAAAAACAAGGCCTAGGATCCGTACTTTCACTAGTGCAATCTCCCAACAATGCTAACATAGTTGGATCATATGATTATCCCTCAAAGTGTAACGAAGAATCACTCCCAAGTTCCTATTAGCAGAGAACAAAAGATAGGAATTGTTTGTAGGGTACGAAACTACCTCAAAGCTATTCTTTCCATTCGATCTATTCAAGAGTTCGTACTAAAATAACGCAAAGCTATTTTTTCCGTTTGATCTATCCTAGAGTTCGTAATAGAATAACACCAAAGCATATTCATATTCATAATACCCAATCCACACAAAGAACTATAAAGAGACCCCAAAGTTTCCGTTGGAGAAAGATAATAAAAACGCGCATCAACCCCTATGCATAGATTACCCCAATATCACCGCGGGAATCGGTGAGTTGAATGCCATAACATATATCAAGTGAATCAATAAGATACCCCAATTGTCACCTCAAGTATTCATACCGCAAGACATATATCATATGTTATCAAATCTGAATATTCAATCCAACATGATAAAACTTCAAAGGGTAAAGATTAAATTCACCACAACAAGAGTATAGAGGGGAGAAACATCATATGATCCGACTATATTAATAAAGCCCATGATATAGATCATGAGAGAGAGAGATAAAACACATAGTTACTGGTACAAACCCTTATCCCTGAGGGTGGACTACTCCCTCCCCATCGTGGTGGCTACCAAGATGAGGAAGACGACCACTGGAGATGATTCCCCCCTCCGGCAGGGTGCCGGAACGGGTCTAGATTGGTTTTCTATGGCTACGGAGCCCTGCAGCGGCGGAACTTCTGATCTAGGTTATCCCAAAGGGGTTTCGAAATATTTGGGAATTTATAGTGCAAAGAAGGGGTATGGGAGGCCACCGAGGTGGGCACAACCCACTTGGGCGCGCCAGGGGGGCCTGGCGTGCCCTGGTGGGTTGTGCCCCCCTCGGGGCACCCCCCAGGTGCTGCTTTGGCCCATCGGGAGTCTACTGGCCCATAAAAAATCCACAAAAAGTTTCGCGGTGTTTGGACTTCGTTTGATATTGATTTTCTGCGACATAAAAAACAAGCAAAAAAGAGCAACTGGCACTAGGCACTGGGTCAATAGGTTAGTCCCAAAAAATGATATAAAGTTGCTATAAAAGGATTGTAAAACATCCAAGAATGATAATATATTGGCATGAATACTTCATAAATTATCGATACGTTGGAGGCGTATCAGTGTGCGATGTTTCTTGTTCCCAATCCCGCCTGCATCCCTAGAAAATGTCTACCCGCCTTGAGGGTTTTTTTGTTTCATAACACACGGTTGTTATCTCCGGACCGTGTGCCATGTTTCTTGTTCCCAATCTCGCCTGCATCCCTAGAAAATATCTTCCCGCGTTAGTGGTTTTTCTGTTTCATAACACACGGTTGTTATCTCCGGACCGTGTGTGATGCACTATCATCAAAATTTTCAATAGCCTGGCATTTCCCTCCCACGTAGTAAAATTTCAGTACCCGCGTCATTTCCTCAAACACCCCCCTCCACACACACAACACACACACACACACACCAAAACCTCCTCGGGTGTGCGCAGACACACACACCCCCTCCCTCGCTCGAAAACCTAGCAAGGTCCCCGCCGCCGCCGCCACCGCAAGGCCTCCATTGTCAACGTCTGCCGGTTTGCTCGTGCAACTTACCCACCGATCTCCACACCCAGGCCGCCCTGAGTTTCTTAGATGACGCCTGCCAAACGCCCCCTTTCCCATAGATCCCCATCCCCATCCCCCACTCCAGAGCGTCGCAGCCTAAGCCTGACTACGCTTCCTGTGGAGCTCGAGGAGTGACTGGGCCAAAAGAGGTGTATAGCGGTCTCTTCGCCTGACGTAGCCGAGGAAGCTGACGACCATTACTGGCGGCAAGCACTCAAGCAGCGGGCTAGAGTATGCGGGCTTGTCTCGTCCGCCGGCTCTGACATCAAGGTCATCGACAGCGACGGCCTAAGGCAGGCTATGTCACAGTTTAAGTGGCCCACCCCAACCCCTCGGGTTCAATCACCGTCGATCTCATCCATGGCCCCACCGCTGATCTCCTCGGGCTCGCTGTCAACAATTTGCCATTCTACATCGCCATCGAGCCCCTTTTGTCATTTCTGAAGGACATGTTCTGCGACACTGGCTTAGGATCTACATCTTCCAAGTCAGACCTCATCGACGGCGACCACGAGGAGGGCACCCTCTCTGGCTCTTCTAATGGGAAAGGCACATCTGCTCTTCCAAGGGGAAAGCGCCCGTCTGCGACATTAGGAGGGAACCCTACAGCTGTGCTCTTCCAAGGGGAAGGAGCCCATCTGCGACAACATGGAGCGCATCCAGGGCCCGTGCTCTTCCCACGGGAACGAGCCCATCCGTGACAAGTGAGGAAACCCATGATTTGTTTTGCCATGCCTCTTCACAGGGGGAAACCCATGATTTGTTTTGTCGAGTCCCTTCTGTAGTGTAGTGAGAACAAGTCTAGTTTTAATTGCTAATATGGTTGTTTGCAGTATGCCTTGTTTATTTCAGTTGTTCACAATGTGATGCTCTATATGTGCAATTATTTATTGTACAGTACATTTCATCAATCCAGTTTTAAACATACCGGTAGGAATGCATATATTTGCTTGTTGTTAAGCATGTTATAGCTAGCATATGCCTCTTTAGAAGTTTTTTGATTTTTCGGTTGTTCATAGTTAGCATATGTCTAGTTTCAAATGCTATATTTGGTTGTTCGTCGTATGCCTTGTTTATTCCAGTTATTCACAACATGATGTTCTATATGTGCAAGTATGAACTGTGCAGCTCAATTTCATCAGTACTTGTTTCAACAATACCACTATGAATGACTACATTTGGATGCTTCATCTTGTAGTTAACACGCCTTTCTATTTTTATTTAACAATAACCAGTGTACTTAGACCAGCACAATACCAATTTGAATGACTATGTTTGCTTATTGTTAAATGTTAGGCATGTTGCATTTAGCACACCTTTCCACTTGTTTTGCTTTAATAGCGTGCTTAAACCTACACACTGATACGTCCATTTTGCATCATGCTTTTATATTGATTTTTAGTGCATTATGGGCCGTTATTACACAGTATGTCTCAATACTTATGCCTATTCTCTCTTATTTTACATGGTTTACATGAAGAGGGAGAATGCCGGTAGCTGGAATTCTGGGCTGGAAGAGGAGCATATATTAGAGACCTATTCGGCACATCTCTAAAAGTCCTGAAATTTCACGGGAGCACGTTTCAGAATATATAAAAAATATTGGGCAAAAGAAGTACCAGAGGGGGGCCATGTTGAAAACTGCAGAGAATACTACTGAAAACTGCTTATCATTTCCTTCTGCTCCACGTTGGGTTCGACACTCTTACTCATCGAAAGGACTAAGATGGATCCCCTATACTTGTGGGTCATCAAAAATCTTTTGTGGCTCCGTTGCCGGGGAGTGAAGCGCCTTTGGTTGGTGGAATTTGGTAAGGAAAAATTTATATAGTGTGCTGAAATTTACTGTCACTTGTTACAATGGAACATAATCCTTTGAGGGGCTTGTTCGGGGTATCTTCACCCGACCAGTAGAGCAAAGCATTGCTCCTCAACCTACTGAACCTACTGAAAATGTTTACTTTGAAATTCCTTTGGTTATGATAGAGAAACTGCTAGCTAATCCTTTCACAGGTGATGGAACATTGCATCACGATTAGCACCTAATCTATGTGGATGAAGTTTGTGGATTATTTAAGCTTGCAGGTATTCCCGAGGATGTTATAAAGAAGAAGATTTTCCCTTTATCTTTAAAGGGAAAGGCATTGACATGGTTTAGGCTATGTGATGACATGGGATCATGGAACTACAACCGATTGAAATTGGAATTTCATCAGAAGTTTTATCCTATGCATCTTGTTCATCGTGATCGTAATTATATATATATTTTGGCCTCGCGAAGGAGAAAGCATCTCTCAAGCTTGGGGGAGGCTTAAGTCAATGTTATATTCATGCCCCAATCATGAGCTCTCAAGAGAAATTATTATTCAAAATTTTATGCTCGACTTTCTCTCGATAATCGCTCCATGCTCGATACTTCTTGTACTGGCTCTTTTATGATGAAGACTATTGAATTCGAATGGGATTTATTGGAAAGAATTAAACACAACTCTGAAGATTGGGATCTCGACGAAGGTAAGGAGTCAGGTATAACACCTAAGTTCGGTTGTGTTAAATCTTTTATGGATACCGATGCTTTCCGTGAATTTAGCACTAAATATGGACTTGACTCTGAGATAGTAGCTTCTTTCTGTGAATCCTTTGCTACTCATGTTGATCTCCCTAAGGAGAAGTGGTTTAAATATAATCCTCCCACTGAAGTAAAAGTAGTTGCACCTATTAAAGTTGAATAAAAGACTATCACTTATAATGATCCTGTTGTTCCTACTTCTTATATTGAGAAACCACCTTTCCCTGTTAGAATAAAGGATCATGCTAAAGCTTCAACTATGGTTCGTAAGAGTAATACTAGAACACCTACTCCCTCTGAGCAAATTAAAGTTGAACCTAGTGTTGCTATGGTTAACGATCTCTTGGCCGATGATATTGATGGGCATGTTATTTACTTCTGTGATGAAGCTGCTAGAATTACTAGACCCGATACTAAAATTAAACATAGACCTGTTGTAGGTATGCCTATTATTTCTGTTAAAATAGGAGATCATTGCTATCATGGCTTATGTGATATGGGTGCTAGTGCAATACCTCATTCCTTATATAAAGAAATTATGCATGATATTGCACCTGCTGAGATAGAGGAAATTGATGTTACAATCAAGCTTGCCAATAGAGACACTATTTCCCCAATTGGGATTGTTAGAGATTTTGAAGTCTTGTGTGGGAAAGTTAAATATCCTACTGATTTTCTTGTTCTTGGTTACCCACAAGATAAATTTTGTCCCATTATATTTGAAGACCCTTCTTGAATACTGTTAATGCTAAGATAGACTGCAATAAGGATATTGTTTCTGTTGGTTTAGGGGATATGTCTCATGAGTTTAATTTTGGTAAATTTCGTAGACAACCCCATGATAAAGAATTGCCTAGTAAAGATGAAATTATCGCTCTTGCTTCTATTGCCGTGCCTCCTAATGATCCTTTAGAACAATATTTGCTAGACCATGAAAATGATATGTTTATGAATGAAAGAAGGGAAATAGATGAAGTATTCTTTAAACATGGGACCTATTTTGAAACACAACTTGCCTTTTGAAATTCTAGGGGATCCTCCTCCACCCAAGGGTGACCCCATGTTTGAGCTTAAACCTTTACTTGATACTCTTAAATATGCTTATCTTGATGAGAAAGAGATATATCATGTTATTATTAGTGCTAACATTTCAAAGCATGAAGAAAAGAAATTATTGAAAACTCTGAAGAAGCACCATGCTGCTATTGGATATACTCTTCATGATCTTAAGGGCATTAGTCCCACTTTATGCCAGCACAAAATAAAATTGGAGAAAGACGCGAAACCGGTTGTTGATCACCAACGATGGTTAAATCCTAAGATGAAAGAAGTGGTAAGAAAAGAAATACTAAAGCTTCTGGAGGCAGGTATAATTTATCTCGTTGCTGATAGTCAGTGGGTAAGCCCTGTCCATTGTGTCCCTAATAAGGGAGGTATTACTGTTGTTCCTAATGATAAAGATGAATTGATCCCACAAAGAATTGTTACAGGATATAGAATGGTAATTGATTTCCGCAAATTAAATAAAGCTACTAAAAAGGATCATTACCCTTTACCTTTTATTGATCAAATGCTAGAAACATTATCCAAACATACACATTTTTTCTTTCTAGATGGTTATTCTGGTTTCTGTCAAATACCTGTGTCAAAAGAGGATCAAGAAAAGACAACTTTTACTTACCCTTTCGGTACCTTTGCTTATAGACGTATGCCTTTTGGTTTATGCAATGCAGCTGCTACTTTTCAAAGATGTATGACTACTATATTCTCTGACTTTTGTGAAAAGATTGTTGAGGTATTCATGGATGATTTTTCTGTATATGGAACTCTTTTTATGATTGCTTAAGCAACCTTGATCGAGTTTTGCAGAGATGTGAAGAAACTAATCTTGTCTTGAATTGGGAGAAGTGCCACTTTATGGTTAATGAAGGTATTGTCATAAAGCTAAAGTTGATGCTATTGAAAAGATGTCGTGTCCTAAGGACATTAAAGGTATAAGAAGCTTCCTTGGCCATGTCGGTTTTATAGGAGGTTCATTAAGGACTTCTCTAAAATTTCTCGGCCTCTGACTAATGTCTTACAAAAGATGTCCCTTTTGTTTTTGATGATGATTTTGTAGAAGCATTTGAAATACTTAAGAAAGCTTTGATTTATGCACCTATTGTTCAGCCTCCTGATTGGAATTTACCATTTGAAATTATGTGCGATGCTAGTGATTATGTCGTAGGGGCTGTTTTAGGACAAAGAGTTAATAAGAAGTTAAATGTTATCCAATATGCTAGTAAGACTCTAGATAGTGCTCAAATAAATTATGCTACTACTGAAAAAGAATTTTTAGCAGTTGTATTTGCTTGCGATAAGTTCAAACCTTATATAGTTGATTCTAAAGTAAGTTTTCACACTGATCATGCTGCTATTAAATATCTTATGGAAAAGAAAGATGCTAAACCTAGACTTATTAGATGGGTTCTCTTGTTAGAAGAATTTGATTTGCATATTATTGATAGAAAGGGAGCTGAGAACCCCGTTGCAGACAACTTGTCTAGGTTAGAGAATGTTCTTGATGACCCACTACATATTGATGATAGCTTTCATGATGAACAACTAGCTGTCATAAATGCTTCTCGTACTGCTCCATGGTATGCTGATTATGCTAATTATATTGTTGCTAAATTTATACCACCTAGTTTCACATACCAGCAAAAGAAAAAGTTCTTCTATGATTTAAGACAATACTTTTGGGATGACCCACACCTTTATAAAGAAGGAGTAGATGGTGTTATTAGATGTTGTGTACCTGAGCATGAACAGGAACAAATCATACGCAAGTGTCACTCTAAGGCTTATGGAGGACACCATGCTGGAGATAGAACTACACATAAGGTATTGCAATCCGGTTTTTATTGGCCTACTCTCTTCAAAGATGCCCGTAAGTTTATCTTGTCTTGTGATGAATGTCAAAGAATTGGTAATATCAGTAGACGTCAAGAAATGCCTATGAATTATTCACTTGTTATTGAACCATTTGATGTTTGGGGCTTTGACTATATGGGACCGTTTCCCTCCTCCAATGGTTATACACATATTTTAGTTGTTGTTGATTACGTTACTAAGTGGGTAGAAGCTATTCCAACTAGTAGTGCTGATCATAACACCTCTATTAAGATGCTTAAAGAAGTTATTTTTCCAAGGTTTGGAGTCCCTAGATATTTAATGATTGATGTTGGTTCACATTTTATTCATGGTGTCTTTCGTAAAATGCTTGCTAAGTATGATGTTAATCATAGAATTGCATCTCCATATCATCCATAGTCTAGTGGTCAAGTAGAATTAAGTAATAGAGAGCTTAAATTAATTTTGCAAAAGATTGTTAATAGATCTAGAAAGAATTGGTCCAAGAAACTTGATGATGCATTATGGGCTTATAGAACCGCATACAAAAATCCTATGGGTATGTCTCCGTATAAAATGGTTTATGGTAAAGCTTGTCACTTACCTCTTGAGCTAGAACATAAGGCATATTGGGCCATTAAAGAGCTCAATTATGATTTCAAACTTGCCGGTGAGAAGAGGCTTTTTGACATTAGCTCACTTGATGAATGGAGAACCCAGGCCTATGAGAATGCCAAACTATTTAAAGAAAAAGGTTAAAAGATGGCTTGATAAAAGGATACAAAACGTGAGTTTAATGTAGGTGATTATGTATTATTATACAACTCTCGTTTAAGATTCTTTGCAGGAAAACTCCTCTCTAAATGGGAAGGCCCTTACATCATCGAGGAGGTATATCGTTCCATTGCCATAAAAATCAACAACTTCGAAGGCACAAATCCGAGGGTGGTGAACGGTCAAAGAATCAAACATTATATCTCAGGTAATCCTATAAATGTTGAAACTAATGTTATTGAAATCGTAACCCCAGAGGAATACATAAGGGACACTTTCCAGAATGTTTCAGACTCCTAAAAGGAAGAGGTATGAGGTACGGTAAGTAAACCCACTCCAAAATAGTTCTAATAGCAATTGTTCTCCGTTTTGGAATATTTAAGAAAATAGGAAAATAATAAGCAGTCCGGGAAGGACACGAGGCGTCCAAGAGGGTGGAGGGCACGCCCTACCCTCCTGGGCGCGCCCCTGCCTTGTGGGCACCTCGTGTGCTCTCCGGACTCCATTTTCTTGCACGATACTTCTTTTGGTCGGTAAAAATTCATTATATAATCTCCCGAAGGTTTTTACCACCGTACCACACAAAAATCTCCTGTTTTTGTTTCGAGCTGTTTTTTGCCAGGGTTGTCAAGGCCAGGCATCATGTCATCTCCCTCATCCTTCAACAATGAGGGCAACGATGCTTGGATAATGAAGATAGAGCTGAAGAGAGAAGAGCCCGAAGAGATCAACAAGGATGATGGGATCAAGAAGGCCATGGGGGATCAAGTTCCGGCAATAGCAGACGAAGACATCCTTCAACCTCATAACAATCTCTTTACCCCAATGGAGATTGAAGCTTTCAAGATGATTGAGTTAGCTCCCATTCAGAACAAGTATATCACCAGTGGAAATATTTTGTTGAAGGAGCATATCATCGCACTCAAGGGCATTATCCGCAAATTGGAGGATCTCTTATGCTCGATCTGCCACTATCCATCATCACCAACACCTTCTTCACCAACAAAGAAGAGCTGAGTATCGGGTATGGGCACTCCCCTTGGCAACTGCCAAGCTTGGGGGAGTGCCCCGGTATCGTATCACCATCACACTTTTATCTTTACCGTTTTCTTAGTTCGATCCTTTTGGTAATATCATGATCTAGTAGAATAAATTTTTAGTATGATTTAGTTTGGAGTTTTGCTTTATGATCCTTCTATGTAATCGAGTCCGTGAGCTATATATAATAAAGATTAGTGTTAATTCAAGGGCTTGATTATCTTGCTATGATCTTGAGGGAATAAAATAAAGAGAAAGAATAAAAAGAAGTAAAGAGATCATATGGGTCTTATGGAGAGTAATGACTTCACATATAAAGAGTATGATGAATAAAAGTTGTTGAGAGTTGACAAACATAGTTTTGGTCATCGTTGCAATTAATAGGAAGTAATAAAGAAAGAGTGGTTTTCACATATAAATACACTATCTTGGACGTTTTTTATGATTGTGAGCACTCATTAAAATATGACATGCTAAAGAGTTGATGTTGGACAATGAAGACAACATAATGGGTTATGTTTTCTTACATCTGAGATAAATTATATTGTCATGGATCATCCAACATGTGCCTTTCCCTCTCATGCTAGCCAAATTCTTTGCACCAAGTAGAGATACTACTTGTGCTTCCAAATATCCTTAAACTTAGTTTTGCCATGAGAGTCCACCATATCTACCTATGGATTGAGTAAGATCCTTCAAGTAAGTTTTCATCGTTGCAAGCAATGAAAATTGCTCTCTAAATATGTATGATTTATTAGTGCGGAGAAAATAAGCTTTATACGATCTTGTGATGTGGAAGAAATAAAGGTCCATATCACAAGTGGCAATATAAAGTGACAATATAAAGTGACATTGTTTTGCATTAAGATTTCGTGCATCCAACCATAAAAGCACATGACAACCTCTGCTTCCCTCTGCGAAGGGCATATCTTTCATTCTTGTCTTATACTTCATACAAGAGTCAAGGTGATCTTCACCTTTCCTTTTTACATTTCATCCTTTGGCAAGCACAATGTGTTGGAAAGATCTTGATATATATGGCTAATTGGATGTGAGTTTTCATGAACTATTATTATTGACATTACCCTTGACGTAAAAGGTTGGGAGGCAAAACTATAAGCCCCTATCTTTCTCTGTGTCCGACTAAAACTTCATAACCATAAATATCGCGTGAGTGTTAGCAATTGTGAAAGACTAAATGACGGTTGAGTATGTGGAGTTGCTGAAAAGCTCTTATATTGACTCTTTCCTATGTTATGAAAAATTGCAATTGCTTCAACGACTGAGATTATAGTTTGTTGGTTCTTAGTGAAGTTTCTGATTCATACTTGAAATTGTGATTGAATTGTTCCTTTAGCATAAGAATTCATATGACAATATTTATATATGTTGTTCTCCTAAGAATGATCATGATGCCCTCATGTCTGTATTTTATTTTATCGACACCTCTATCTCTAAACATGTGGACATATTTTTGATATTGGTTTTCGCTTGAGGACAAGCGAGGTCTAAGCTTGGGGGAGTTGATACGTCCATTTTGCATCATGCTTTTATATTGATATTTACTGCATTATGGGCTGTTATTACACATTATGTCTCTATACTTATGCCTATTCTCTCTTATTTTACAAGGTTTACATGAAGATGAAGAATGCCGACAGCTGGAATTCTCGGCTGGAAGAGGAGCAAATATTAGAGACCTATTCCACACATCTCCAAAAGTCCTGAAATTTCACGGGAGCACGTTTTAGAATATATAAAAAATATTGGGAAAAAGAAGTACCAGAGGGGGGCCACCCACCATCCACGAGGGTGGGGGCGCGCCCCCTGCCTCGTGGGCCCCCTGGCAGCCCTCTGATGCCCATCTTCTGCTATATGTGGTCTTTCTTCCAGGAAAAAATCATAAGCTAGCTCACGGGACGAAACTCTGCCGCCACGAGGCGCAACCTTGGCGGAACCAATCTAGGGCTCCGGCGGAGCTGTTCTACCGGGGAAACTTCCATCCGGGAGGGGGAAATCATCACCATCGTCATCACCATCGATCCTCTCATCGGGAGGGGGTCAATCTTCATCAACATCTTCACCAGCACCATCTCATCTCAAACCCTAGTTCATCTCTTGTATCCAATCTTTGTCTCAGAACCTCAGATTGGTACCTGTGGGTTGCTAGTAGTGTTGATTACTCCTTGTAGTTGATGCTAGTTGGTTTATTCGGTGGAAGATCACATGTTCAGATCCTTTATGCATATTAATACCCCTCTGATTATGAACATTAATATGATTTGTGAGTAGTTACGTTTGTTCCTGAGGACATGGGAGAATCTTGCTATAGATAGTCATGTGAATTTGGTATTCGTTTGATATTTTGATGAGATGTATGTTGTCTTTCCTCTAGTGGTGTCATCTGCACGACAAATACATTGCACTTCACCATTGTTTGGGCCTAGAGAAAGGCATTGGGCAGTAATAAGTAGATGATGGGTTGCTAGAGTGACAGAAGCTTAAACCCTAGTTTATGAGTTGCTTCGTAAGGGGCTGATTAGGATCCATATGTTTCATGCTATGGTTAGGTTTACCTTAATACTTCTTTTGTAGTTGCGGATGCTTGCAATAGGGGTTAATCATAAGTGGGGTGCTTGTCCAAGGAAGGGTAGTACCCAAGCACCGGTTCACCCACATATCAAATTATCAAAGTACCGAACGCGAATCATATAAACGTGATGAAAACAAGCTTGATGATAATTCCCATGTGTCCTCGGGAGTGCTTTCCTTTATATAAGAGTTTGTCTAGGCTTGTCCTTTGCTAGAAAAAGGATTGGGCCATCTTGCTACACCTTATTTACTTTTATTACTTGCTACTCGTTACAAATTACCTTATCACAAAACTATCTATTACCGATAATTTTAGTGCTTGCAGAGAATACCTTACTAAAAACTGCTTATCATTTCCTTCTGCTCCTCGTTGGGTTCGACATTCTTACTTATCGAAAGGACTATGATAGATACCCTATACTTGTGGGTCATCACACATTGAAGCTATCTTTTGGAGATTATTTTGTCTGCCAAGGATAATTTTGGGTGATGTTTAGCTTGTTGTGCTTAACATGCTTCTCGATGTACCTACGCAGGACAATTTTGGGAATGACTGATGTTTTCCATCGAGGTTAGTTTCATCCCATGGCTTATATCTTCTCACTGTTCAGGATATCAGTAGCTGGTACCATATAGGTCGGCGGCTGAGAAGGGACTAATCAGTGAATTAGACTTTTAACTGAATATATCTGCAACCCAATTATCGTTAGGTTAACTAGGGCCATATGTATATATACGAGGCTACATAGCAACATGCACTATACTTAATGTCTAAATATGCAATCCTAGGCTACATAGAAACAAGGAATAGTGTTACATGAACGTTCTAATGATGTCTAGATATACATAGAAGAGCAGCAGCAGCAGCCGCAGTAGCTGTCGTGGTTCCAAGTCTGACAGTAGTGTAGGGGGGTAAGTATGGAGAGGCAAGATCTTAGCTATGGAGAAGTTGTAAGAACGCAAGGTTTACGAGTTCAGGCCCTTCCCGGAGGAAGTAATAGCCCTACGTCTCGGAGCCCGGAGGCGGTCGACTGGATTATGAGAGTATGAATTACAGGGGTGCGAACCCTTTACACTGAGGAGGGGGGTGGCTTATATAGAGTCCGCATGACCCCTCCGGCCCTCAGTTATGCAGGGTTTTAAGTACATTAAGGTCGGGCGTTACTAGTAACGCCCCTAATAAAGTGCTATGATGACCATAAAAGCTACTTAATGACCGACCGTTAGCGTGCGGAGTGACTTTAGGTCTCCTGGCCGTCGGGTTGTTGGATCTTGGTCGAGTGGTTGCTTCTTGTTCGAGTGTCTTCGAGTCCGTCGAGTGAAACACCGCCAAGTCGATTGAAATGTGATTTCTTCTGGAGGTGTCCTTGGGTAGGTCAGTTTGGAAAGGTCCATGACCCTACCCTAGGTACATAGCTTCATCAGCAGCAGCAGCACCACCACCACCAACAACAACAACAGCACCACCACCACCACCAACAACAACAACAGCAAAAACAACAGCAAAAACAACAGCAACAACAACAACAACAACACCAACAACAACACCAACAACAACAACAACAACAACAACAACACATGCCTTCCTTTTTCTGCCCATAATGAGTTGTGTTAGATGACAATGTCGGAACCTTTTTCCTTTGCAGTGGTTGCCAAAGAAGTTTACTCAAGATTACCTCTCAAACTACATGATCGGTGGGCGTGCAAAGGTTAAAGTATTTCTACCAGAACATGATGATTATCTATATGTTTACATGAAGACCGTGAAGGATGGGCGGTCGGCCATCACAAGGGGTTGGACTAGAGTCGTGCATGCCTTCTGCATGGAGGAGGGCACAATATGGGCATTCCTCTTCACTTTGTTCAGCAACCAGAATATATTTTGCCTCTTTCTTTACCGTCTTTAATAGTACAAGTATACAACTGTGGCTCATCATTCTTTATTTGGTTCTTATGTAATTCTTGAACATATGTACCTATGAATCGAATAATGCATTGGTTGTTTGAACCTATTGGACATGAATAAAGTTGTAGGATACATTCAAATTCAAATTCAAATCCGGTACAATTTGAAATAGCAGCAATTAAATTACAGTGAAATTACTCTCTCCAGGTTGTTACGGCACACACGGTTGGTAAAACAGAAACGTTTGTGATATACACCATAATCCGAGACGGTTCACAGAGAGGAAACGTGGGCAAGCATGCACACTGTTGCCGTTTGCAAAGCGTGTGCGATGTCAAACAATATCACAAATGGTGCTGGCAAACTAAAGTTTGTATTAGTTGCCTTATCATACACGATTCGCAACCATGAACTGTTTCTGATGAAGTATGCATTGTAAACATTGCACTGCAGAATAGCGTGTGCGATAATTGTCGTGTACGACAATGTTATGATGGTCCGACGTTTTGTAGTCTTGTCTGACACTCGTACGATGATTAGTTAATCTTCTTAACAGTGAACCGTTTGTGATGGGCCGCACATCACACACGTTCTATAGTAGTGAACCGTTTGTGATGGGCCGAGCATCGTAAACGTAGCACCCCAGAATACCGACTGTGATGGCAATGCAAGCAGAAACGAGTAGGAGTACTGTAGGGGCCCTATCCCCGACGATTTTTGGGTCGTGTGGGAAGGACCCCCCTATCGCCCGCACTCACTTGGCGATGGTTCCAAATGCCATCGCGGAAAGGGGTTAAAACCCGTTTGTATAGCATCGACGCGCACCAGTGTATTCATTATTTTTGTGCGTAATAGCTGGTGGATCCGAGTTGTTGGCGGGGGGAATGTTTTTTCCGTGAAAAACAGAGGCCCTTCCGATGGGTCTCAGCTGTCAGGAGGAGGAATCATTATTTTGCGCGTAATAAGGAGGCACTTCCTACACACAAAAAAAGGAGCCACTTCGTTGCGTGCGACCATGGACCCAGCTGTCAGCCTCTCCATGTACAGTCCTCTTTCGATGGATGTCATTCCTTGACCATGCCATGTCGAGAGCACCAAGGCGGTGGACGACGGCGAGGCCAAGTAAGGGAACAACCCGGAGCCGAGGAAGACACGGCTGTTGTTTCCCACGCGGAGTGGTTACGAGGGTTTACTTGTTCGGTCGCGGTGTGAGGCTACCGTCTCCGGAGCATAACAGGAGGCATGGGTGAGTAGAGGGATAGCCAGACCAGGCATGCGAGTATGGTGGGGCCATGAGGCCTGCCCGGCAGCACAGCCGGCCACGGGAGGTTGGAGCAGGCGGTTCGGCCAGCGCTGGTTTGGGCGGCTGGAGCAGGAAGATCAGAGACTGAAGAAGCACGATTGTCGTTAGATTGACATCTAATGGTCTCACACTGGTAGAGTCGATTGTTGACTAAGTTTCTTTTTTTTTTGAGAAACCTTATGTACGCATGAACATAGTATGCCCACAAGTCAGCCTCCAAATTTGCGGTAGACAGCATAGAGCCCATTTGCTATTTTTTTAATAATTTGCAACCCATTTGCTAATTCTTAAGGAATTTATTACAACCCATTTTCTGCCGAGGACCACGGTCAAAAAGTTCAACATTATTTTTCATATTTCGGTGGAGTCTGAATTGTTTTAATCCAAAAATGATAAACATTTATTTTTTAAGAACTTATTGATTTGCCAAAAAAAGTTTTGTTTTTGTAAGCAAATAAGACATGGGACAATTGAGTTGTGTTTAAGGGAATCCAGTGGTAAAAAAATAAGCGCTGGGAGGGAAAACAAAAAAATAAGGATGTAAATATGAAAAGAGAACTTTATGTATTTTCAATATAATAATACGTGTACATGAACTAGTAAACTATAGGTAGAGATTAGAAAACGGAAGTAGGACATGGTGTTTCAAGAGGAAAATAGAACTGGGATGTGTGTTTGATCAGTAAAAAAAACTTCCTGCGGATGTTCTAAGACAAAATATAACTAATGCTGGCGGGCCAGAGGCTAGTAGATACCTGCTAGATCTTTGTGCCCCGTTGTCGTCATGGGCTGGGCCTGTTAAAAACAAAACCAAGCCTGGGCAGTCTACGGCCCAGTTGAAACCTGCTCGACATGAAAAAAACAATATACATGTTGGATCCCAGTTATCAGTCCGTACTTGCAGAATTCTCTTGTTTATTGAGTACGCTGAAGACTTCATGGGTTTCACCATCTCAGACGTCAACATTATTTTCTCATCATGATAATAAATGCATGCACTTGCTTGTGTACGGCCATGGACTTGCTCGTTCCGTATGGTTAGGCTCTATATGGACAGTCATCTTGTGGTTCCACGGACGAATTTCATGCAAATCGGATGGTTTTCAATGAAAGCGGACTAAATTCATTACATTTTACATATTTATTTTCATTATCAAATATTTTACATATTTCAACTAATAATATTGGACTAGGCCTTTTTTAGTCCATGGGAGGCGCTTCACGATCGAGGTCGTGACACTTAACTGTTCTGAAAGGCCCAAATCCATCGCTCCCCTCTTTTAACAATTTGTAGCTGGGCTTGGCATGCCACAGCCTAGTTCCGACGTGCTGCATCCAACTATCAACCCATGAAACCGGATGGATCCCCTGCGTAATTCGAAGATGTAAAAAAATTGGAGATCTTGGAATTGAACGGCATGTGCTTATGCTATCCATCAAATAAAAATCAGGTGCCTGGAAATTTGTTTTGAAACAAATGATTCAACTTTATATCCACGTCGACCCTCGACATGATGGTTGGAAGCAAATACCAAGTTCATACCGAAAGATCGTTAACAACAATACCAACTTGCAGACGACCAGGTAGTACAAGTACCAATACCAAACTAACTTATAATCTTTTTAGTCCTGGCCCTAGTGTTCGCCTAGTAGAAAATTTTGCAGAGGACCAGCTCACGCTCCTTCTCTTGCTCCAGGTCCCCGAGGTGGTACTGGTGCATCACCCAGTTGGTCGTCTGCTGGTCGAAGTTCTTGTTGGTGTGCAGCACCAGAACCTTTTTGTTGCCCGTCTGCCGGCCGTTGACCATCACCGGCAAGGTATTGCCGGTCTTGTGCCACATCGCGTGCATGCCACACTCCGACTGTATCTTGCGATGCATCCACGTGCCCCTTTTGAATGCCCTGGAGTTGCCCTGGAAGAAATCCTTGCTTAGGCCACTCATTGTGATACCTGCAGTATTGTTGAATATAGGTTTTAGTGTACGTACTTGGCATTTTTATAACATCTTTGGCATGTTGCAGTCACTTATATCACTTTTTATTAACTATCAAATTGTAATTGCTTCACTAGGTCTGCGTCTAAAAAGAAAATAGATCTATAAACAAAGGAATATGTTTGTGCAAGTAGACGACAGATCGGTGCTCGCTGTCGATGGTTGGTATGAACAAATCGATGAGAGGGTGACATCTTGCGCTGTCAGCACTCACTTTGGCCTCAAGGTGCTCGATCAGCTACTGATCCGTGGGATCGAACTTGACGCCAGCCGGGAGCACCGGCCAATCCTTCTTGGACTTGCATCGGTTAATTCCAGTTATATGGTACTCAATGTATGATCAATCGACTGTTTTAAGTGAATGATGAAAGATTTCAACAGATAAGTGGTACTCCAAATCTAAAGTCCACAATACCTGAACACGCCGCCGAGACTCTTGTGTCACCTCACGTGCAGCGTGTTGCCACGTCAATTCAATGTGAGAACATGATGAATAATTTGACCAACGTATACTAGTACTACTATTGTACTACTTACTAGTCATATTTAGTGTCACATTTTAACCATAGGTTTAACTAACAAAATGTCAATTCATGTCACCGAAAATTATACCATTGGAAACTATGTTCAAATACGAATCAAACGATATAATTTTTTATGACATGCATTAACATTTAGTTAGTTAAATTTATGGTAAAAATTTGGCACAAATTACGAAGGGGACCAATAAACCATGAGGGAGGTAGTAGTACGAGTAGCGCAATATATGATATAGAGGACTAGTACAAATTTAGAAATGGATTGAGAAGTTACAAGGATGTGCCACAGATTTGGTAGTGTACATGAGTAATACAAAATATAATTCTATATATATATGTGTGTGTGTGTGTATACATTTATACATAAACACTATTCTGATCATGGGATCAGAATATTATTCTGATCACAACCTAAACTTCCTGAGTTACACAACCTGAATTTTCCTCTATAGGAACCCGACCTCCGGGCTATCTTCGCAACCATGTCTCCCCGTGCGAATTTTTATGGTCAGTCGTGTTCTATGTGATGTAAATGTAATCTGCGAATGGTTTTTAGCAACTGAATTCCCATTTTAATTAGGAATCTCGCTCATTGGTGGATTTGCTCTCGGGTCGTGATAAAGATGCCTCTGTTGTAATTTTACTGCCTGATTTGTTCGAACTAAACTTCCCTTGGTGACGGGTTGAATTTCTGCCAACATTGCCCAAATGGGGTTTGCGATATACCGTTGGAAATCTACGGACACGAGTATCATGACCCGAGTTAATGTTTTGGCAAAATGTAAGAGGTTTAAGAGCAGGTTTGAAAACCATTTTTTCTTCACACAAAAAACATGAATCATATTTTTGATTGCATTTCTAAACCATTTATCAGAATAAGGCAAATAATATGGAATCCTACAGCAAAACCGCTCCTTCCACATGTTGAACGTTTTCCCTAATTCCCTATGGTTAAAGAGTAATTTGGAAAATCGTAAAATTTTGCAAACCGAACAGCCGAGTTCGTATTTTTGATGCCACTTCTAAACGGCTAATCCAATTAAGGCAAATGATATGGCGTTGGAAATCTTATGAAAATGCGCTATTTTTTCATGTTGATAGTATTTTCTAATTTTGAGCGGTTTAAGAGAAGTTGTAAGAACGCAAGGTTTACGAGTTCAGGCCCTTCTCGGAGGAAGTAATAGCCCTACGTCTCGGAGCCCGGAGGCGGTCGACTGGATTATGAGAGTATGAATTACAGGGGTGCGAACCCTTTACACTGAGGAGGGGGGTGGCTTATATAGAGTCCGCCAGACCCCTCCGGCCCTCAGTTATGCAGGGTTTTAAGTACATTAAGGTCGGGCGTTACTGGTAACGCCCCTAATAAAGTGCTATGATGACCATAAAAGCTAGTTAATGACCGACCGTTAGCGTGCGGAGTGACTTTAGGTCTCCTGGCCGTCGGGTGGTTGGATCTTGGTCGAGTGGTTGCTTCTTGGTCGAGTGTCTTCGAGTCCGTCGAGTGAAACACCGCCAAGTTGATTGAAATGTGATTTCTTCTGGAGGTGTCCTTGGGTAGGTCAGTTTGGACAGGTCCATGACCCTACCCTAGGTACATAGCTTCATCATTAGCCCCCGAATGGATCGAGGTTTGAGTGGGAAAGGGTTTGAGCACATCTCCGACTCATTTTTCATGTCGTGAGCATACCTTGTTTCGGATTAATGGATCAGCGTGATGACAACAACTTTCTTTCCAGTTGCCTTGATCCATTCTTAGGTTTTGTCGAGTGAGTTCTTATACTTGAAGAGTTCTGAGTGACGGTGCGGAGGAGATCTTCGGTCCGACGAGTTGTTCTGCTGCCCGCGGATTTCGTGGGATCCAAATTTTGGGAAGCGCGCGGGACGGGAGAGGCCGCAGTAAACGGATGGGATAGCACGGAGCCGCCTCGATCCCCGCGCCACCTTTTTCGCAACTTATCGCGCGCGCGATCGCCATGGGATTTGGCAGGGCCGTCCGGGCCTACCAGTCAGCCACTCGGAAGCGGCCTCATATAAGGCGTTGGACCGGGGCTCTATTCCGCACGCCACCATTCTCTCTTTGTTTTCTCCCGATTTCTCCGCCACCCTTGCTCCCGTCTCGTCACCGGATCTCCGTTTGAGCTCGAACTGCCACCATCGGGAAGGACAAGACGGCGGCGCTGGAACGCGCGAAGAAGGCAACCGCGAAGGCGAAGGGTAAGCGAACCAACTGGGGCGGATCCTCGTCGAGGTCCGGCCTGCCGGCGGGCTGTATCCAGGGTGACTGGATCCGCTCGGCAATCACGCAGGACGACCTCGATGACCTGGTGGAAGGGGGATTTATCCCCCACAAGTCGGCTCGGCTCCCGGGAGACGAAACTAAGCCGCAGCCCAGAGAGGGTGAGTGCGTCCTCTTAGCAACTCACATAGATCGTGGGTTCTCGCTACCTCTCCACCCTTTCTTCCGGGGTTTTTTGAACTTCTTTGGGGCTCAGCTCCACCATTTTACTCCGAATACCATAGTCTATCTGGCCGCTTTCATGTCTATGTGCGAAAACTTCTTGGGCTGTCGACTACACTAGGGGCTCTTCAAACATATCTTCACTTGCCGTTCCCAGTCGGTCAAAAAGACCAAGTCGAGTGACGAGAGGAATCAGGTGATCCAGATGTGCGGTGGTCTGGGGATCCAGATGAGGAGCAAAAGTACTTTCCTAGCGATGATCCTTCCTGACTCGGTCCGGGGCTGGTAGTCGACTTGGTTTTACTGCAAGGATCACCCGACCCCTGGCCAGTCGACTGGGCTTCCTCCTTTCTCCTTGGCTCGAGTGGAGAAGCCTGCTCCCCTGAAGATAGTTCTAGAAGAGAAGGCGCAGGTCAAGGAGCTGGTCGAACGGGTCGTCCAGCTCGTCCGCGACGGAGTGACCGGGATGGATCTGCTGGAGGTCTTTCTCGGTCGACGCATCCAACCCCTTCAGGCGCGCGATCATCCGATGTGGATGTATTCTGGGCTCGAAGATACCACTCGGATCCACCCGGAGGAGGTCAGTGAGGATACCTTGGAGAGCTGGTTGAGAGGAATCACTGGCAACAAAGACAACCCTCGGGGATCCAGGAGGGTGACTCCATTCGACAACTCGCGTCAGCCGAAGCAGGTATGTTTCTGTAAGTAACTTTTTGAATCTCCATGTGATGTCCCGTTTGCAGTCGACTGAATGTCTTTTGATTGTTATTTTTTCAGGCCCTCATTGAAATGTACTCGATGCCCAATGGAGAGCAAGGGAAGACTTGGAAGGCGAGGCGAGCGGCGGCGACAGTGGCGAGTGGACTTCTGATGGTGAAGAGGATGGAGAAAGCGAAGACTCAAGCGACGAAGAAGAAGTCGAGTCGCCTCCTCGCAGGGAGAGGCGATCCAAACTTGCCCAAGAACGACCGAGCGTCCGTGAAAAGGCGACTGCTCAAGCTGGTCAATCTTCGAAGCGTGCTCGGATCTCTTCACCAACCCCGACCGAGAAAGCGCACAAGCACCCCAAAGTTGTGGAGCCGAAAATCCGGAAGGCGTTGCCGAAGATTAAGATTGACATCCCCGTCGCTTCTGCGTAAGTGTCTTCCTCTGTATACACTCGACGCTTAGCGTCGTTTGTTTTTCTTGTTTTAATCGGACGAACTTTGGAACTTCCAGCGCTGCCACTTCTAGGACCTCAGCTTCCAGGGATGATGATAAGGTGATGGAGGATGCGGTCACGTCAAAACTGGGTATGACTCCTGCCATACTGTCTTTATTTTGGTCGATTCAACTGCAACGTGTACCATTGGGTGATGTGATTTTGACGATTGAACTTTGCATAGCTCCCAACGTTATTGACCTCCCTGATGATGATGAAGATCCTGAGAGGCCTTTGACGAGGAAAAATAGGAAGGCTCCTACAAGCGAGGCGCCACAGTCGACGCCAAGGACGGAACCAGTCGTTCAGGACACCGGCGACGCCAATCGGGGTTCTGTTACCTTTGTTGTGCCACTGTCGAGTTCCTTGCCCTCTTCGTCGACTGCTCAGGCTCCCGTCGACCCACCTTCAGTTTTTGTGACCCATCATGTCCCGGAGTACGAAGCGAATGCTGCCAAGGAAGCCATACGTCAGGCGGGCATCATGATGGAGAAGATGAGGGTGGTGCGGGACGCAAGTCAGGCTGCCTACGACACCAGCTCGGCCCTCCAAAGCAATGTTCAGGTTAATTGGTCACTGCTTGTTTTGTTAGGATACGTTATCTGAAGACTCTTTTCCGAAAATCTTTGCATGTGTACACCCACTGGGTGCGTCGATTGAAATTTTTGAACCGGTGGGGGCACGCTAAGTGCACCCACTGGGTGTAGTCCCCGAGACTACGTTGCACTGCTGGCAGTCGACTGTAGTCGTTGTATTTTTTTGAATGTATAAACCAAACTGGTAGTTTGTCTCTTCCACTCGGTCTGGTTGAGTGGGATCAGAACCAGTGGGGGCACGCAAAGTGCACCCACTAGGTGTAGTCCCCGAGACTACGGTGGACTGCTGGCAGTCGACTATAGTCTGAGTTCTACTTTTTCTCTTTCTGCCTTTTTTTACTTCCTGGACTCGACTTCGGCGGGCTGGTCGAGTGGGATCAGAACCGGTGGGGGCACGCAAAGTGCACCCACTGGGTGTAGTCCCCGAGACTATGGTGGACTGCGGGCAGTCGACCGTAGTCTTAGTATATATTGCCTTTGTTGTTTTTTGTTGTAAAATAACTTCTCCTCTTTGATTGCAGAAATCTTGTGATCTGGGGGCTTGCTTTGCTGATTTGGAGAAACAGCAGATCCAACTGAACCTTGACTTGGAGCTGGCCAAGACAGAGCTGCAAAAGGCTAAGGATGGTGTCAATGGTAAGACGAGTTTGTCGACTGGTTTGCCTTGGGCTTGAGTACCCTTCTGCTCTTTCTAAATCAAGCACCATTTCTTTGCAGAAAAGTTGAGAGAAGCTCTGGCAAAGATGGACCAGGATCTGGCTGCTGCCCAAAAGGAAGCTGACGAGAGAGTCGCTCTGGCCGAACAGAAGCTGGCTGCGGTCGGCTAGTTGGAAGAAGAGAATACCAGGCTGAAGTCTGCTTTGAATGACTCCAACAAGGAGTGCTCGTGCTGGAAGAAGGCGAATCTCGTCCAGGGCGAGAAAATGGAAAGCATTGCTCGCGGGAGGGATGATCTGGAGAGCTATCTGAGAAGTCTTGCCAAGAAGTTGTTCATCAAGCTTGAAGGTGCACATTCTGTTCCGACTGATTTTTTTTGTGTCGACTCAGTGTACGAAAATTGACTTATCCTTTGATCGTGAATGCAGAGTTTTGCCAGAAATTTGAAGAGGAGACTCGACGGATCGAACCAGGTTTGGATCCAATCAACTCTCCCGTGAAAGATGAAACTGCCATGAATCTGCTCCGACTGGAATCTTGCCTCGACGGTGCTGTGGACTACTTGGCTCGACTGAAGGTCGCCATGTCACGGATCGACCCGGCACTTTGGCCAGAGGCCACACTCCAAAACGATCTTGAGTCTCTGATGACTTGACTTAACGGAATCCCTGACCGAGTGCAGGAGTGGAAGAAGTCTTCTGCTCGGTGTGGCGCTGATGTGGCTCTGTCTTTGGTTCGTGTCCACTGCAAGGAGGTGCGACAAGATCAGCTGGTCGTAATCAAGGTCGCCAACACCCAGAAGCACGACTTCCGAACTTTTATGGAGACTTTCATTGCTGCCGCCACTCGGATTGCCGATGGCGTCGACCTGGACGAGTTCGTCGAGCCTGCCAGCTCTCCTCCTGCAGAGTGAACAAACTTTTATGCCCCACCTTAAATTTGCCTCAGAATGCCGAGTGGTTTTTGTAACCGCTAAACTCTTTCGGGCTGAATGCCTAAGCACTTTGACCTGTGGTCCGGACCCTTGAGGATTTAACTGAACTCGGTTTATCGTTGAATATCTTTATGAATCCCCCGTTGAGTGGAAATAGTTCTTCTTTCGAGACAACTTTTTTGTACTTGTGGCGCGGCTCCGAAGGGGAAGGTAGCAGTCGACCTGCACCTCATTACTGTAGAGCAGGATGGAGTGCATGTTGTATTTGTGATGAAGCTCTCCAAGGAGGAGGTGGCCGTCGATCTGCAGCTTGTTACTACAGAGCGGATGTGTTTCGTACTTAGGCGAGTACCTGACCGCAGCTAAGTCTTCAAACGAGAAAACTTAGGCAAGTACCGGACTGCAGCTAAGCCCCCGAGTGGGAGGACTACTCTCCACTCGGTAGGATTTTTCAAACTTAGGCGAGTGCCTGACTGCAGATAAGTCCTCAAGCGAGAGAACTTAGGCGAGTACTGGACTGCAGCTAAGCCTCCGAGTGGGAGGGCTACTCTCCACTCGGTAGGATTTTTTGTTTTTCAAACTTAGGCGAGTGCCTGACTGCAGCTGAGTCCTCAAGAGAGAGAACTTAGGAGAGTACTGGACTGCAGCTAAGCCCCCGAGTGGGAGGGATGCTCTCCACTCGGTAGGATTTTTTCAAACTTAGGCGAGTGCCTGACTTCAGCTAAGTCCTCAAGAGAGAGAACTTAGGCGAGTATTGGACTGCAGCTAAGCCCGCGAGTGGGAGGGCTGCTCTCCACTCGGTAGGATTTTTTCAAACTTAGGCGAGTTCCTGACTGCAGCTAAGTCCTCAAGCGAGAGAACTTAGGCGAGTACTGGACTGCAGCTAAGCCCCCGAGTGGGAGGGCTGCTCTCCACTCGGTAGGATTTTTTCAAACTTAGGCGAGTGCATGACTGTAGCTAAGTCCTCAAGCGAGAGAACTTAGGCGAGTACTGGACTGCAGCTAAGCCCCCGAGTGGGAGGGCTGCTCTCCACTCGGTAGGATTTTTTCAAACTTAGGCGAGTGCCTGACTGCAGCTAAGTCCTCAAGCGAGAGAACTTAGGCGAGTACTGGACTGCAGCTAAGCCCCCGAGTGGGAGGGCTGCTCTCCACTCGGTAGGATTTTTTCAAACTTAGGCGAGTGCCTGACTGCAGCTAAGTACTCAAGCGAGAGAACTTAGGCGAGTACTGGACTACAGCTAAGCCCCCGAGTGGGAGGGCTGCTCTCCACTCGGTAGGATTTTTTCAAACTTAGGCGAGTGCCTGACTGCAGCTAAGTCCTCAAGCGAGAGAACTTAGGCGAGTACTGGACTGCAGCTAAGCCCCCGAGTGGGAGGGCTGCTCTCCACTCGGTAGGATTTTTTCAAACTTAGGCGAGTGCCTGACTTCAGCTAAGTCCTCAAGCGAGAGAACTTAGGCGAGTATTGGACTGCAGCTAAGCCCGCGAGTGGGAGGGCTGCTCTCCACTCGGTAGGATTTTTTCAAACTTAGGCGAGTGCCTGACTGCAGCTAAGTCCTCAAGCGAGAGAACTTAGGCGAGTACTGGACTGCAGCTAAGCCCCCGAGTGGGAGGGCTGCTCTCCACTCGGTAGGATATTTTTTTCAAACTTAGGCGAAACGGATTCGCAGCTAAGACTCCGAGTGGGAGGCTGGCTCGCCACTCGGTAGGAAATCGTTTTTATAAACTTAGGCGAAGCGGATTCGCAGCTAAGCCACCCACTTGGGGATTTTTACGTAAACAAAAACAATAATAATCACTGGGAAAATTATAATGCTCTTGTCTTTGATAAATAAACTACAGGAGTTTTTTCTTATTACATCTTATCTGAATGATAACTCAAGTATAAAAGGGGCGGAGTAGCTCCGCATTCCAGGCTCGTGGCACATCAATCTGGCGATCGACATTGTAGAGGTGGTATGCTCCATTGTGGAGGACTCCGGTGACTATGAAGGGGCTTTCCCAAGTAGGAGCGAGCTTGTGTGGTTTCTCCTGATCCACTCGGAGGACTAAGTCTCCTTCTTGGAAGGCTTGGCTCTTCACGTTTCTGGCATGGAATCGATGCAAGTCTTGCTGATAGATGGTCGATCGAATCAAGGCCATTTCTCTTTCTTCTTCTAGGAGGTCGACTGCGTCCTGCCGGGCTTGTTCTACTTCATCTTCAGAGTAGAGCTCGACTCGGGGAGCGTTGTGAAGCAGGTCACTCGATAAGACTGCCTTGGCTCCATAGACCAGAAAGAATGGGGTTCTTCTGGTCGATCGATTCGGGGTTGTTCTTAATCCCCAAAGGACTGATGGGAGCTCGTCGACCCATGCACCTGCTACGTGCTTGAGATCGCGCATCAATTGGGCTTTCAGTCCTTTGAGAATCAGGCCGTTCGCCCTTTCTGCTTGCCCATTCGACTGGGGGTGAGCGACCGAAGCATAGTCGACTCGAGTGCCCTGAGAGGCGCAAAAGGCCCTGAATTTGTCGGAATCGAAGTTTGACCCGTTGTCGGTGATGATGCTGTGTGGAACTCCATATCTGAATATCAACTCTCTGATGAAACTGATAGCGGTGCAAGCATCAAGATTCTTGATAGGCTTGGCTTCAATCCATTTGGTGAACTTGTCGACTGCTACCAGCACATGAGTGAAGCCGCTCCTGCCTGTTCTCAGTGGTCCAACCATGTCCAGCCCTCAAACAGCGAAGGGCCAGACGAGTGGAATGGTTTTCAGGGCTGACGTGGGCTTGTGCGGCATATTGGAGTAATACTGACATCCTTCATATTTGTCGACTATCTCTTTTTCCATCTCATTGGCTCTTGGCCAGTAGAACCCCGCTCGGTATGCTTTAGCCACAATGGTCCGAGAGGACACATTATGACCACAGGTCCCCGAGTGGATATCGTTAAGGATCATCTGACCTTCTTCTGGTGTAATACACTTCTGGCCGACCCCAGTCGCGCTTTCTGTATATAAATGTCCCTTTATGACTGTAAAGGCCTTGGATCAACGGACGATCTGTCGAGCCTCTTCTTCGTCTTCTGGGAGTTCTTTCCTTCGGATGTACGCGATGTACGGTTCTGTCCAGATGGGAGTGATAACCAAGACTTCCATGATCAGGTCGACCATAGCTGGAACTTCAACTTCAGTCGGATCCGTGGCGCTTTTTGGCTGCGGGGCCTCTTCAGAGAAGGGATCCTCCTGGACTGATGGTGTGTGGATGTGTTCCAAAAACACATTGCTGGGAATGGATTCTCTTTTGGAACCTATTTTTGCCAAATCATTAGCTGCTTGATTTTTCAGTCGGGGGATGTGATGAAGCTCTAACCCCTCGAATTTCTTCTCCAGCTTTCTCACTGCATTGCAATAAACAGTCATGGATGGACTTCTGACGTCCCATTCCTTCATCACTTGATTAACCACCAAATCTGAGTCGCCATACACCATGAGGCGACTGATGCCGAGTGAAATGGCCATGCGCAACCCATATAAAAGTGCTACGTATTCTGCCTCATTGTTAGAGGAATCAAAGTGGATTTGAAGAACATATCTGAGTTTATCTCCTCTAGGGGAGACCAACACCACTCCGGCGCCAGAACCATTTAGCATCTTGGAACCGTCGAAGAACATGGTCCAATGCTCCGAGTGAACCAGAGTCGGCAGTTGCTGTTCAATCCACTCGGCGACGAAATCCGCGATTGCCGGGGACTTGATAGCTTTCTTTGCCTCAAACTTGATATCTAGAGGAAGGAGTTCAATCGCCCATTTTGCCACTCGACCAGTTGCGTCCCTGTTATGCAAGATCTCTGACAACAGAGCGTCGCTGACGACTGTAATGAAATGATCAGAGAAATAGTGGGCAACTTTCTTTGTGGTCATATAAATCCCATATACGAGCTTCTGATAATGAGGATATCTTTGCTTCGATGGGGTCAAGACTTCAGAAATATAATACACTAGGCACTGAACTTTGAAGGTTTTCCCTTCTTCTTCCCGCTCGACCATAAGTACCGTACTGATGGCTTGTCCTTTGCTAGAAAAAGGATTGTGCCATCTTGCTACACCTTATTTACTTTTATTACTTGCTACTCGTTACAAATTACCTTATCACAAAACTATCTATTACCGATAATTTTAGTGCTTGCAGAGAATACCTTACTAAAAACTGCTTATCATTTCCTTCTGCTCCTCGTTGGGATCGACATTCTTACTTATCGAAAGGACTACGATAGATACCCTATACTTGTGGGTCATCACACATTGAAGCTATCTTTTGGAGATTATTTTGTCTGCCAAGGATAATTTTGGGTGATGTTTAGCTTGTTGTGCTTGACATGCTTCTCGATGTACCTATGCAGGACAATTTTGGGAACGATTGATGTTTTCCATCGAGGTTAGTTTCATCCCATGGCTTATATCTTCTCACTGTTCAGGATATCAGTAGCTGGTACCATATAGGCCGGCGGCTGATAAGGGACTAATCAGTGAATTAGACTTTTAACTGAATATATCTGCAACCCAATTATCGTTAGGTTAACTAGGGCCATATGTAATATATACGAGGCTACATAGCAACATGCACTATACTTAATGTCTAAATATGCAATCCTAGGCTACATAGAAACAAGGAATAGTGTTACATTAACGTTCTAATGATGTCTAGATATACATAGAAGAGCAGCAGCAGCAGCTGTCGTGGTTCCAAGTCTGACAGTAGTGTAGGGGGGTAAGTATGGAGAGGCAAGATCTTAGCTATGGAGAAGTTGTAAGAATGCAAGGTTTACGAGTTCAGGCCCTTCTCGGAGGAAGTAATAGCCCTACGTCTCGGAGCACGGAGGCGGTCGACTGGATTATGAGAGTATGAATTACAGGGGTGCGAACCCTTTACACTGAGGAGGGGGGTGGCTTATATAGAGTCCGCCAGACCCCTCCAGCCCTCAGTTATGCAGGGTTTTAAGTACATGAAGGTCGGGCGTTACTGGTAATGCCCCTAATAAAGTGCTATGATGACCATAAAAGCTACTTAATGACCGACCGTTAGCGTGCGGAGTGACTTTAGGTCTCCTGGCCGTCGGGTTGTTGGATCTTGGTCGAGTGGTTGCTTCTTGGTCGAGTGTCTTCGAGTCCGTCGAGTGAAACACCGCCAAGTCGATTGAAATGTGATTTCTTCTGGAGGTGTCCTTGGGTAGGTCAGTTTGGAAAGGTTCATGACCCTACCCTAGGTACATAGCTTCATCAGCAGCAGCAGCAGCACCACCACCACCAACAACAACAACAGCAGCAGCACCAACAACAGAACCACCACCACCACCACCACCAACAACAACAGCAAAAACAACAGCAACAACAACAACAACACCAACAACAACACCAACAACAACAACAACACATGCCTTCTTTTTACTGCCCATAATGAGTTGTGTTAGATGACAATGTCGGAACCTTTTTCCTTTGCAGTGGTTGCCAAAGAAGTTTACTCAAGATTACCTCTGAAACTACATGATCGGTGGGCGTGCAAAGGTTAAAGTATTTCTACCAGAACATGATGATTATCTATATGTTTTCATGAAGACCTTGAAGGATGGGCGGCCGGCCATCACAAGGGGTTGGACTAGAGTCGTGCGTGCCTTCTGCATGGAGGAGGGCACAATATGGGCATTCCTCTTCACGTTGTTCAGCAACCAGAATATATTTTGCCTCTTTCTTTGCCGTCTTTAATAGTACAAGTATACAACTGTGGCTCATCATTCTTTATTTGGTTCTTATGTAATTCTTGAACATATGTACCTATGAATCGAATAATGCATTGGTTGTTTGAACCTATTGGACATGAATAAAGTTGTAGGATACATTCAAATTCAAATTCAAATCCGGTACAATTTGAAATAGCAGCAATTAAATTACAATGAAATTACGCTCTCCAGGTTGTTACGGCACACACGGTTGGTAAAACAGAAACATTTGCGATATACACCATAATCCAAGACGGTTCACAGAGAGGAAACGTGTGCAAGCATGCACACTGTTGCCGTTTGCAAAGCGTGTGCGATGTCAAACAATATCACAAACGGTGCTGGCAAACTAAACGTTTGTATTAGTTGCCTTATCATACACGATTCGCAACCATGAACTGTTTCTGATGAAGTATGCATTGTAAACATTGCACTGCAGAATAGCGTGTGCGATAATTGTCGTGTACGACAATGTTATGATGGTCCGACGTTTTGTAGTCTTGTCTGACACTCGTACGATGATTAGTTAATCTTCTTAACAGTGAACCGTTTGTGATGGGCCGCACATCACACACGTTCTATAGTAGTGAACCGTTTGTGATGGGCCGAGCATCGTAAACGTAGCACCCCAGAATACCGACTGTGATGGCAATGCAAGCAGAAACGAGTAGGAGTACTGTAGGGGCCCTATCCCCGACGATTTTTGGGTCGTGTGGGAAGGACCCCCCTATCGCCCGCACTCACTTGGCGATGGTTCCAAATGCCATCGCGGAAAGGGGTTAAAACCCGTTTGTATAGCATCGACGCGCACCAGTGTATTCATTATTTTTGTGCGTAATAGCTGGTGGATCCGAGTTGTTGGCGGGGGAAATGTTTTTTCCGTGAAATACAGAGGCCCTTCCGATGGGTCTCAGCTGTCAGGAGGAGGAATCATTATTTTGCGCATAATAAGGAGGCACTTCCTACACGCAAAAAAGGAGCCACTTCGTTGCGTGCGACCATGGACCTAGCTGTCAGCCTCTCCATGTACAGTCCTCTTTCGATGGATGTCGTTCGTTGACCATGCCATGTCGAGAGCACCAAGGCGGTGGACGACGGCGAGGCCAAGTAAGGGAACGACCCGGAGCCGAGGAAGACACGGCAGTTGTTTCCCACGCGGAGTGGGTACGAGGGTTTACTTGTTCGGTCGCGGTGTGAGGCTACCATCGCCGGAGCATAACAGGAGGTGTGGGTGAGTAGAGGGATAGCCAGACTAGGCATGCGAGTATGGTGGGGCCATGAGGCCTGCCCGGCAGCACAGCCGGCCACGGGAGGCTGGAGCAGGCGGTTCGGCCAGCGCTGGTTTGGGCGGCTGGAGCAGGAAGATCAGAGACTGAAGAAGCACGATTGTCGTTAGATTGACATCTAATGGTCTCACACTGGTAGAGTCGATTGTTGACTAAGTTTCTTTTTTTTTGAGAAACCTTATGTACGCATGAACATAGTATGCCCACAAGTCAGCCTCCAAATTTGCGGTAGACAGCATAGAGCCCATTTGCTATTTTTTTAATAATTTGCAACCCATTTGCTAATTCTTAAGGAATTTATTACAACCCATTTTCTGCCGAGGACCACGGTCAAAAAGTTCAACATTATTTTTCATATTTCGGTGGAGTCTGAACTATTTTAATCCAAAAATGATAAACATTTATTTTTTAAGAACTTATTGATTTGCCAAAAAAAGTTTTGTTTTTGTAAGCAAATAAGACATGGGACAATTGAGTTGTGTTTAAGGGAAATCCAGTGGTAAAAAAATCAGCGCTGGGAGGGAAAACAAAAAAATAAGGATGTAAATATGAAAAGAGAACTTTATGTATTTTCAATATAATAATACGTGTATATGAACTAGTAAAACTATAGGTAGAGATTAGAAAACGGAAGTAGGACATGGTGTTTCAAGAGGAAAATAGAACTAGGATGTGTGTTTGATCAGTAAAAAAAACTTCCTGCGGATGTTCTAAGACAAAATATAACTAACGCTGGCGGACCAGAGGCCAGTAGATACCTGCTGGATCTTTGTGCCCCGTTGTCGTCATGGGCTGGGCCTGTTAAAAACAAAACCAAGCCTGGGCAGTCTACGGCCCAGTTGAAACCTGCTCGACATGAAAAAAACAATATACATGTTGGATCCCAGTTATCAGTCTGTACTTGCAGAATTCTCTTGTTTATTGAGTACGCTGAAGACTTCATGGGTTTCACCATCTCAGACGTCAACATTATTTTCTCATCGTGATAATAAATGCATGCACTTGCTTGTGTACGGCCATGGACTTGCTCGTTCCGTATGGTTAGGCTCTATATGGACAGTCATCTTGTGGTTCCACAGACGAATTTCATGCAAATCGGATGGTTTTCAATGAAAGCAGACTAAATTCATTACATTTTACATATTTATTTTCATTATCAAATATTTTACATATTTCAACTAATAATAATGGACTAGGGCTTTTTTAGTCCATGGGAGGCGCTTCACGATCGAGGTCGTGACACTTAACTGTTCTGAAAGGCTCAAATCCATCGCTCCCCTCTTTTAACAATTTGCAGCTGGGCTTGGCATGCCACAGCCTAATTCCGACGTGCTGCATCCAACTATCAACCCATGAAACCGGATGGATCCCCTGCGTACTTCGAAGATGTAAAAAAATTGGAGATCTTGGAATTGAATGGCATGTGCTTATGCTACCCATCAAATAAAAATCAGGTGCCTGGAAATTTGTTTTGAAACAAATGATTCAACTTTATATCCACGTCGACCCTCGACATGATGGTTGGAAGCAAATTCCAAGTTCATACCGAAAGATCGTTAACAACAATACCAACTTGCAGACGACCAGGTAGTACAAGTACCAATACCAAACTAACTTATAATCTTTTTAGTCCTGGCCCTAGTGTTCGCCTAGTAGAAAATCTTGCAGAGGACCAGCTCACGCTCCTTCTCTTGCTCCAGGTCCCCGAGGTGGTACTGGTGCATCACCCAGTTGGTCGTCTGCTGGTCGAAGTTCTTGTTGGTGTGCAGCACCAGAACCTTTTTGCTGCCCGTCTGCCGGCCGTTGACCATCACCGGCAAGGTATTGCCGGTCTTGTGCCACATCGCGTGCATGCCACACTCCGACTGTATCTTGCGATGCATCCACGTGCCCCTTTTGAATGCCCTGGAGTTTCCCTGGAAGAAATGCTTGCTTAGGCCACTCATTGTGATACCTGCAGTATTGTTGAATATAGGTTTTAGTGTATGTACTTGGCATTTTTATAACATCTTTGGCATGTTGCAGTCACTTATTTCACTTTTTATTAACTATCAAATTGTAATTGCTTCACTAGGTCTGCGTCTAAAAAGAAAAATAGATCTATAAACAAAGGAATATGTTTGTGCAAGTAGACGACAGATCGGTGCTCGCTGTCGATGGTTGGTATGAACAAATCGATGAGAGGATGACATCTTGCGCTGTCAGAACTCACTTTGGCCTCAAGGTGCTCGATCAGCTACTGATCCGTGGGATCGAACTTGATGCCAGCCGGGAGCACCGGCCAATCCTTCTTGGACTTGCATCGGTTAATTCCAGTTATATGGTACTCAATGTATGATCAATCGTCTGTTTTAAGTGAATGATGAAAGATTTCAACAGATAAGTGGTACTCCAAATCTAAAGTCCACAATACCTGAACACGCCGCCGGGACTCTTGTGTCACCTCACGTGCAGCGTGTTGCCATGTCAATTCAATGTGAGAACATGATGAATAATTTGACCGACGTATACTAGTACTACTATTGTACTACTTACTAGTCGTATTTAGTGTCACATTTTAACCATCGGTTTAACTAACAAAATGTCAATGCATGTCACCGAAAATTATACCATTGGAATCTATGTTCAAATACGAATCAAACGATATAATTTTTTATGACATGCATTAACATTTAGTTAGTTAAATTTATGGTAAAAATTTGGCACAAATTACGAAGGGGACCAATAAACCATGAGGGAGGTAGTAGTACAAGTAGCGCAATATACGATATAGAGGACTAGTACAAATTTAGAAATGGATTGAGAAGTTACAAGGATGTGCCACAGATTTGGTAGTGTACATGAGTAATACAAAATATAATTCCCATTGGACAACACTTTCACCAACAAGTACGCACTTGAAGCCTAATATATATATATATGTGTGTGTGTGTGTGTGTGTGTGTGTGTGTGTGTACATACATAAACACTATTCTGATCATGGGATCAGAATATTATTCTGATCACAACCTGAACTTCCTGAGTTACACAACCTGAATTTCCCTCTGTAGGAACCCGACCTCCGGGCTATCTTCACAACCGTGTCTCCCCGCGCGAATTTTTCTGGTTAGTCGTGTTCTATGTGATGTAAATGTAATCTGCGAATGGTTTTTAGCAACTGAATTCCCGTTTTAATTAGGAATCTCGCTCATTGGTGGATTTGCTCTCGGGTCGTGATAAAGATGCCTCTGTTGTAATTTTACTGCCTGAGTTGTTCGAACTAAACTTCCCTTGGTGACGGGTTGAATTTCTGCCAACATTGCCCAAATGGGGTTTGCGATATACCGTTGGAAATCTACGGACACGAGTATCATGACCCGAGTTAATTTTTTGGCAAAATGTAAGCGGTTTAAGAGCAGGTTTGAAAACCATTTTTTCTTCACACAAAAAAAGTGAATCATATTTTTGATTGCATTTCTAAACCATTTATCAGAATAAGGCAAATAATATGGAATCCTACAGCAAAACTGCTCCTTCCACATGTTGAACGTTTTCCCTAATTCCCTATGGTTAAAGAGTAATTTGGAAAATCGTAAAATTTTGCAAACCGAACAGCCGAGTTCGTATTTTGATGCCACTTCTAAACGGCTAATCCAATTAAGGCAAATGATATGGCGTTGGAAATCTTATGAAAATGCGCTATTTTTTCATGTTGATAGTATTTTCTAATTTTGAGCGGTTTAAGAGTAATTTAGAAAACAGTACAAGTTCCACCGAGTTCGTATTTTCGAGTTAACTTTTTAACCGTGTGTCAGAATGCAGCAAAGGATATGGCACTGGAAAGCTTGAGGAAATGCGAAACTTTCTGTATATCTTCTTTCTCCAAATTACTTACGGTTTTAATAAATTTTGAAAATGTCTAAAAATCTCTTTTCCAGAATTTCTACAAACTTTATCGGAATGGGGCAAATAATATATCATTGAAAAGCTATGGAAAATGCAAAACCTTTTCATGTTGATGGATCTCTCTGATTCCTAGCCGTTTTCAAGTGATTTTGAAAATAGCGAGATCATGCGTTCTGCCTTCATCACGAAACAGATTCTTTGAAAATGCACCGGGTGAAGAACTTGAACTTCCCGGCATGTCTACTTGAACTTCACTCTATTTTTCACGTGCTTTTTTGGATCATAGCTCTCCATCAACTCATCAAAATTGAGCAAGTGATATACCGATGGAAAACTGTTGTATACACGCAACTTTCCTATGTTGATCATTTCTTCATACTCGCGACCGATTTAAAGTTTTTCATCTGAAATTCATTCATTGTAGTAGTTGAACTTCCTGCTAATTACACGTTGAACTTCTATGACATATTTTCGTTTGTAATTTTCTCATCCATTCGTCAGTGTTACACAAATGATATTCCTTTTGTACAAACCTCTCTCACAATATTTTTTTTAACTTTCTCCGACCGAAGAATTGAACTTATAACAACAAAAAATTTGGACCTTGCCTTTTAATTCATTTTTCTCATATTAAATACATATGAAGTAGTACATGAACTTTTTTCATTTTTATAATTTGAATTTTCCCCCTTTTTGAAATCAAATTGCTCCCAAATATTAACCAAACTTCTTGGTGGATTGAGAGAATTTTTTTAAAACGCAAAAAAACATTTTTTTGTGTTTTCAAACATGGAAATACAAGGTGAACCTCTCTCGCAAGCATTTTTTATCTTTCCCGGACAGAGCACTTGAACTTCTTTCAACAAACCTTTTAAGCTTTTATTTTTCTATACTTTTATTCTCACCTGAAATGCATTCTTGCAGTACATGAACTTCTCTTTGTTTTCACCTTGAACTGCTTTCAACAAATAAGAATTTTTTGAATATATAAAAACATGTTTTAAATGGTATACATGAAAATTTTAAACCTTTCATCAAATGTGGCACATAGTATACCGATGGAAAGCTTATGAATAGCAGCAAGTTTTTCATGTAGACATGTGTTACAAATTCGTTGTCGTTTGAGAGCAGTTTTTAAAATGGCAAAACAACGTTGTTTTTTACCTTTTTTTTCAACATGTAAATGAACGACAGACGTCTCGCAGATAAATTTTGAACTATGCTAGGAGGACCATGTGAACTTCTTGCAACAAACCTTTTAAGATTTTAGTTTTCTATTCTTATCTGAAACGTGTTTCGTGTAGTAGCTGAACTTCCCGCTGTATTCATCTTGAACTTCTGTCATGTTTTTTTGTTCAACCTCTCTCACAAGAATTTTTGACCTTTCTCGGGACGAGCACTTGAACTTCCAGCAACAAAACATTTAGCCTTTCCTTTTTCATTATTTTTTCATAAAAAATGCACATCATGCAGTACGTGAACTTCTGGCAGTTATCAACCTGAACTTGTCTCGGTTACATGAAAATATCTATGTTTTTCATATACATTGAACTACTCTATCTAAAAATTTGAGTTTTTCATATACATTGAACCACTCTTTTTAAAAAGTTGAGCTTCTTGGTTTTTTCAATTTGGACTTTCTTGGTGTTATTCATTTTAAACTGCTCTATTTTTAAAAATTGAACTTGTTGTGATTTTATTCCTGAACTTCTTATTTTCATCCATTAACAATGAGGGAAAATCTGAATTTTGTCTAAACATCGAACTCCTCATTTTTTTTATTTGGACATCTTTTTTATTTGTTTTAGTATAAAAAATCCTACTTTTTTAATGAACATCAATCCACTCCGTTTTTTAGATTTGAACTTCAAGGGTTTTTTTAAGGGAGAAAATCCCTTTTTAATAAATTTGTGTTGAGATGCTTTGTTTTTTTAGTTTGACCTTTCTTGAGTTTGTAATAAACATTGGACTTCTTCATCTTTTAAATTTGGGTCTCTAGATTTTTTTCTAGAAATGATCAAATCCATTTTTTATAATTTTTTAATTCCTCTTTTTTAAGTTGAAGTACTAGTTTTTTTAGAAATGGGGAAATCCAATTTTTTATTAAAAATTTCAACTGTTCTTACTTTGACCTCCCTTGGATTTTATAGAAACGCGAACATATGTTTTTCTTAAAAACATCATACTGTTTTTTAATTAAACTTCTTTTTTGTAACTTTTGTGATTTTGTTTTTGTAACTTAAAAAAAATTAGTACCTCTTTTATTTTCTACTTTTCTAACCTAGAAAAACTCCCTAGTTGTTGATCTCTCTTGGGTTTCTTCAACAACACAATAAAGCTTTGACCATGAACTTAAATTTTATTTTTGATTCACCACAATTTTCTCCTTTTTTAGTTTACACCAATTTTACTCATTTTACTATATCTGAAATGTGTTCTTTTCAATAGTTGGACTTCTCATTTGTTTCCATCAGTTGTATGTTGAGAGTAGTATCTACTGCACAGAGATTACATGTGAAGCAGCAGCAGCTACATGCGAAGCGAGACAAAGTCGTGAATGACGCCCAAGTCTTGGCCCTCTCCACACAAAAGGACTACGCGCACTTTCCTCAACGAGTTTCCATACTAGCAAAACAACCACACTAGCACGTATATTAAACACTAGCAGTGACAATACCTTCATGTTGAAATATTGAATACTGCATAGCACGAGTAGCAAAGAAAATAGAGCTTGAGTGCTTCACATAAAAGCAATAAGCGGTAATTGTTGTACACTTGGAGACATATCTCTTAAACTGATGCATACTAAGTTATGAAAAAATAAACTGATGCAAACAAAGTTGACTAAATCAACGAAACACAACAACTAACACATTACACAATCACAAAAATAGAGCTAGATCTGCTCATATGCATGTACATCACACACAAACAGTGCTATGTCTTCCCAAAGAGGAAACAACGCTGTAAGTGCATCTAGTGCCACCCCTAGTTGGTTTTGGAGTATTGACGACAAACCTAGTTGAGGGACTAATGTGTTTGTGAGAATTGCAGGAAAACACAGGTAGAAGTCCCTCATTGATTCGGTTTCACTATCAGAGATGACCCCTAAAAATGTACGAAGACAATGGTGGTTTATGAAGATATTCATATTGAAGACAATGACATGAGAAGACTCCCTATGAAGCTTTTGGAACTCGAAGACCTAGATCCTTCGTAGTTTTATTTCATTCATGTTGTGTCATAGGAACCACCGTACTGTTAAGTGGGGTCGAAGAGAACCAGTCAGAATGACTGAAGTGATGCCAAATTCAAATCCTATGTCTTCGAGCGAAGACTATGAGAGAAAATCTTGTCCAGAGTCAGACAAGTCAGCTTTACTTGTAGCCCAAGTAAAGTTGCCGTGTGAGTTCGAAATCCGACCGTTGGTACACGTGTCAGTTCCTTAGTGACCCAGGGTCATTTCGGACAGATCAGGTCGGGTTGCCAAGTGGCTATAAATAGTCCACCCCCCACAACCTTAAATGGTTGGCTGCTCAGATTTCAGTGCACGGCTTTTGTCGTTTGAGAGCAACCCACCTCGAAGCCTTTGAAAGAAAAATTCCCAGTGAGGAGAAAAGCCCTAACCACCCAGAGCCAGAGTAAATTGGGCATCACTTAAGTCTTCGTGTCTGTGTGATCTGAAGACTTATTACACTTGAGGACTGTGCATCCTCCAGACGGTTAGGCGTCGTGTGATCTGAAGACTTATTACACTTGAGGACTGTGCATCCTCCAGACGGTTAGGCGTCGCGTTCTGAGCATCCAAGAGAAATTGTGGATTGCCAATGAACGAAGTCTGTGAAGGTTTGGGAGTCTACCTTGAAGACTTACCAGAGTGATTGGGCGAGGTCTGTGTGACCTTAGCTCAAGGAGAAAACGGTGAGGACTGGGTGTCTTGGACTAAGTGTCCTTGACTGGGTGTCCGGGACTGTGTGTCCTTTGGTTTAAATACCTAGCCGCTCCAACCAGACGTACAGTTGTCACAGCAACTGGAACTGGTCCAACAAATCATTGTCTTCAACGTGTCACTGGTTTCATCTTCACTTCCCTTCACTTACAGTTATTCATTGTGAAGCCATTGCATGCCTTGCTTTATCTTTTGTCTTCACAACATGAATGTATGATCTGTTCGGCTTCATAACTTCTTCCTACCTGATCCTTATTACACTGAAGCTGTTTGTCATTGCGCTTTCACTCTATTGAATACATGACCATGGCTGGCCTAGTGTAATCTAACTTCCGCTGCATAGTAATAGGCATAATCTTCACTGTTTGTCTTCATAACTCCCACGTTTTGAAGACTTTCATAAAAATCGCCTATTCACCCCCCCTCTAGTCGATATAACGCACTTTCAATTGGTATCAGAGCAAGGTGCTCCCTTGTTCTGTGTGATTCGGTTTAACCACCTGGAGTTTTAGCTATGTCGACTGCAGGGATAATCAAAGTCTCCGCTGCGTGCCCCGTCTTCGATGGAACTGAATATCCCTACTGGAAGAATAAGATGCGCATGCATCTTGAAGCCATTGACATCGACCTATGGTATGTCGTCGAGAACGGCGTTCCCAAGGCTGGAGAAGGTGTCACTGCTGCTGATGTCAAGAAATTCTCAACTGGACTCTACTGCCAAGAATATCATCTGTGGTCATCTGACCAAAGGACAGTATGGCCGTGTGAGTGCCTTGAAGACATCCAAACTGGTCTGGGACTAGCTCTCCAAAGTTAATGAAGGCATCTCAACCCAGAGAGATCAAAGAATTAGTGTCCTTCGCAATCTCTTCAACCGCTTCAAGCGAAATGACAATGAGAATGTCCAGCACACATTTGAAAGACTTACTGACATCACAAACGAGCTTCAAGCCCTCGGCGCCATTGAGATCACCAAACATGAAATCGTCAAGACGCTGCTGAGATCACTTGATAGTTCGTTTGACATCCTGGCCCTGATGATTCAAGAACGTCCTGATTTCAAGACACTCGATCCGTCTGACATACTTGAGAGGCTCAACACACATGAGTTTCAGCTTTCTGAGAAAAGAGATATCTACGGTCCAAACTATGGGCGAACTCGAGCCTTGAAGGCAAAAGCTGTCTCCTCATCTGAAGAAGAATCTGACTGCAGTTCTGATGATCCTGAAGACATTGGAAGAGAACTTGCAATGCTAGTGAAGAAGTTCCAAAAATTCACCAAGAAGAAAGGCTTCAGAAAATCTTCACGATCAAGCTCAAGGAATGATGAAGCTTCTGCTCATGACTACAAGAAGAAAACATGTCACAAGTGCAAGAAAACTGGGCACTTCATCTCTGAGTGTCCACAGTGGGACAATGAGAACAGAAGGAAGAAGAAGAGCAAGGAATATGATTCTGACGACAAGAAGAAGAAGAAATACTCAAAGTCTTCTTCCAAAACTTCATCAAAGTCCTCATCACACAAGAAGAGCTCATCTGGCAAGGCACGTGCGTTTGTTGGAAAGGAGATGGATTCAGAGGAGGAGTCCGCATCTAAGGAGGCAGAGGTGGAGTCTGAGGAGGAGTCTGATTCTGGCATTGCGAGTCTGGCTACAGCATACGTCGCCAAGTCCATCTTCAACACTGAAGACAATGACTGCATCACCAACACCAACGCAAATGACAAGAACGACTCCACTCCTACCTACTGCTTCATGGCACGCGCCAAGGTAAACACACGCACTACTCGCTATGAAACATCTAGTGACGATGACTCTGAATGTGATTCAAAACCTAGCTACAAAACACTTGCTAAAATTGCAACTGAACAACAGAAAGCTATGGAACATATTCAAAAATTGTTAGACAGAAGCGATGATCTGTTGGGTGCTGAAATGACTCGTTCTGAATCCTTAATTGAAGACATAAAAAACCTTCACGTTAAGTATCAGGAACTTGAAGATCGTCATGATACTCTCTCAACAACTCATGAAAAGCTTTCCTATGATTATCTTCAAAGGAAGCAAGAACTTGAGAAATTGAGGGTGGCTCATGAAGATCTTCAAAAGGAAAACGAGTCACTTCGCGCTGAACAGATCAGTCCCGCTCAGGAAGGATTTAACCACCATGTCTTAAATGCATTGAGCGTGATAATGCTGCTTCTGTTGCTGAATGTTCCACTGCTACTACTGTTTCAATATCTTCAACTGTTGACGTGGTAACTAACCCCTCTGCTGAGGATACCACTGCTATTGCTGATGAGAATGCTAGGTTGAAGACATTGCTTGAAACAGGGATGTACAAAAGTCTGAAAGGGCATCAGACATTATGTGATGTCCTTAAGAAGCAGATTCTGAACCGAAACCCTAGGAAAGAGGGTGTTGGGTTCGTGAGGAAAATTAATGCAGATGGGTCTTACTGGAAACCTGAGCAGTACCCCAAAACCACATGTGTTGCTGCAAAGGAATCCTCAGCAGATCCATCCAATCTGTCTGGCTTCACTTGTGCTAACCCAATTATCATTGATGAATCCTTTGATGCAAACTATAAACTGTTTAAGAATCAGAATGATGAAGTGTTTGCCAGGTACATTGGTACTAACTGCAGGAATGGACCGCCTATGAAGAAGATCTGGGTTCCGAAAACATGTCTGGAAAATCTTCCTGTGAATGTCTTCATGACACCTCACTTGAAGAAGACAAACCTCAGACCAAAGGCTTCATATGGTCCAAATGCTTCATACAAACAGGGGACTCACCTGAGTCGCACTAACGCAAATGTTTTGCAGGGGAACCATACTCAGGCATATGAATATGAGAGTGGTTCATCGAACCGTCATGTTCATATGACCAAAAATTATTCTGCTTATTCCTATGAGTATTATTGTCCACCTGCTAGACTGTTTGCTAAGGTTTCAAAGCCAAAATTCTCAGATGCTGCACTTAGACTTATAGCTTCTAAGCCACCCTTGATGTGGGTGGTTAAGAAAGCTTAACTCTCCTTTGCAGGGAAAGGTCTCCAGCACAAAAACAAAACCTTCTGATGCTATTGCTGGGGACCATAAAAATCTTGTGGGGCGCAAGATAAAATGCCCAAATGGCATCATTATGTACTTCGTTCCTGAATCGCATGCTACTCTCCCCATTAGTCCTAATCTGGATCTAAGTTTTCATAACCCACTGGTTCGTCAAATGTTTATGCTTCACAACACTCTTTGTGAAGCCTATCCCCCTAACTGCACTGTAGGGTACGATACCAGCGACTTCAAAGTCTTCAGAATGGATTATTGACAGTGGGTGTACAAATCACATGACTGGCAGAAGAAGCCTTCTTATGGACTCAACTTTACGTCCATCCAACAAGAGCCACATTACATTCGCTAACACTGGTAAAAGTAAGGTATTGGGTCTAGGTAGAGTTGCAATCTCAAAGGATCAACACATGGATAAAGTCATGCTTGTTGAATCCGTTGGCTTCAACTTAATGTCTGTCTCAATGCTTTGCGATTTGAATATGATTGTAATGTTTGGCAAATATCGCTGCCTGGTGCTAATGGAATCTGACAAATCTCTAGTGTTTGAAGGGTATAGGAAAGGTGATTTGTATGTGGTAGATTTCTCAGCAGGACCACAACTTGCAGTATGTCTTCTTGCAAAAGCTTCAGAATGCTGGCTTTGGCATCGAAGGCTTGGGCATGCTGGCATGAGGAACCTCCACACCCTTGCGAAGAAAAAGCACGTCATAGGCATCGAGGGCATCAAGTTTAAGAAAGATCACTTATGCGGTGCTTGTGAAGCAGGGAAGATGACAAGGGCAAAACATCCTTCGAAGACAATCATGACTACTACACAACCCTTCGAACTGCTTCACATGGATCTTTTCGGTCCCACTCACTACTCAACTTTTACTACGTCTGCATGCCTCTATGGCTTCGTAATTGTTGATGATTATTCTAGATATACTTGGGTGCACATAATCCTTTACAAGACTGAAGTACAGGATGTCTTCAGACGCTTCGCAAATCGAGCTATGAACAATTTTGGTGCCAAGATAAAGCACATCAGAAGTGACAATGGCACTGAATTCAAAAACACTGGTCTTGATACATATCTAGACACCTTGGGCATCACACATGAATTCTCAGCTCCATACACGCCACAGCAGAATGGCGTCATCGAACGCAAGAACAGAACACTCATTGAGATGGCCAGAACAATGCTAGATGAATACAAGACTCCAAGAAAATTCTGGACTGAAGCCATTGATACTGCATGCCATACAATCAATCGTGTTTATCTTCACAAGCTCCTGAACAAGACATCCTATGAACTCCTAACTAGCAAGAAGCCAAATGTCAGTTATTTCAGAGTATTTGGCGCAAAATGCTGGATCAAGGACCCGCACCACACCTCAAAGTTTGCACCAAAAGCACATGAAGGCTTCATGCTTGGATATGGAAAGGATTCGCACTCCTACAGAGTCTTCAATCTCTTCCACTACAAAGTGGTTGAAACAGTGGATGTGCGATTTGATGAAACCAATGGATCACAAAGAGAGCAATTGCCAAATGTGCTAGATGAAGTTCCAGCAAATGAATCAATCAAGCTTATGGGAACTGGAGAAATTGTACCTTCTGAAGCTCAACCTGAAGAAGAACTTATCATCTCAGCACCTGATCCACATGAAGACAATGATCAGCAAGAGCAAAGTCCTCGCCCCACACACCCTCGTGTTGCAAATGAAGTACAAATTGACAAAATACTGGACAGCATCAATGCACCTGGTCCACTCACTCGTTCAAGGGCAACTCAGCTAACAAACTTCTGTGGGCATTTCGCATTTGTCTCAATATCAGAACCCAAGAAAGTTGAAGAAGCCTTCATGGAACCTGAATGGATTCAAGCTATGCAAGAAGAGCTTCAAAAGTTTGAGCTGAATAATGTATGGGAGCTGGTTAAGCGTCCTGATCCACAGAAGCACAACATAATAGGCACCAAATGGATATACCGCAACAAGCAAGATGAGCATGGTCAAGTTGTCAGAAACAAAGCTCGTCTAGTTGCTCAAGGATATACTCAAGTGGAGGGCATTGACTTCGATGAAACATTTGCTCCTGTGGCTAGGCTTGAAGCCATACGCATACTGCTGGCCTATGCAAATCATCATAACATACTTCTATATCAAATGGATGTGAAAAGTGCCTTTCTCAATGGCAAGATTGAAGAAGAAGTGTATGTTGCACAACCACCTGGCTTTGAAAATCCAAAACATCCTGATTTGGTATACAAGCTCAACAAGGCACTGTATGGCCTCAAACAAGCCCCTAGGGCCTGGTATGATACACTCAAGTACTTTCTGAAGAGCAAAGGCTTCATACCTGGTTCCCTGGATCCCACTCTTTTCACGAAGACATGTGATGGTGAACTGTTTGTGTGCCAAATATATGTGGATGACATTATCTTCGGCTGCACCAATCAGAAGTATAGTGAAGAGTTTGGATATATGATGCAAGAGCAATATCAGATGTCCATGATGGGGGAGCTGAAGTTCTTCCTCGGCCTTCAAATACGGCAACAACGCAACGGCATCTTCATATCTCAAGAGAAATATCTTAAAGAGTGCCTGAAGAAGTTCGGTATGCAAGACTGCAAAGGCTTCACAACACCAATGCCAACCAAGCATCATCTGGGTCCCGACGACAATGGTAAAGAGTTCGATCAAAAGGTATACCGCTCCATGATTGGGTCTTTGCTTTATTTATGTGCATCTAGGCCAGATATCATGCTTAGTGTTTGCATGTGTGCTCGATTTCAAGCAACACCAAAGGAGTCGCATCACTTAGCTGTGAAGCGAATTCTTCGATATTTGGCTCACACCCCAACTCTAGGATTATGGTATCCAAAGGGCTCAGAGTTTGATCTGGTTGGATTTTCGGATGCTGATTATGCTGGTGACAAAGTTGATCGCAAATCTACATCAGGCACGTGTCATTTTCTGGGACGATCACTTGTATGTTGGTCTTCAAAGAAGCAGAACTGTGTATCTCTCTCCACTGCTGAATCTGAATACATTGCTGCTGGATCTTGCTGCGCTCAGCTTCTGTGGATGAAGCAAACACTCAAGGATTATGGCATTCATCTGAAGCAAGTGCCACTTTACTGCGACAACGAAAGCGCCATCAAGATTGCCAACAACCCAGTTCAGCACTTCGAAGACAAAGCACATTGAAATTCGTCCATCACTTTCTCAGAGATCATGTTGTGAAGGAAGACATTGATATCATACACGTCAACACTGAAGAGCAATTGGCAGATATCTTCACAAAGCCCTTGGATGAGAAGAGATTTTGCAAGTTACGGTGTGAGCTAAATATCTTGGAATCCTCAAATGTCCTGTGATCAGGCACACATCCTAACACTTATGCATATTGATGACTTAGATGTGCAACACACGAAGTAGCGTATATCTTCAATCAATGAAGACATACATTCTAAGTGTGAATACATTAATGTGGAATTTGACTTCGGAGCGCCACGATAATTGTGCGCCGTGTCTGGGTCTAATACTTCCTATACGGTGGGTAACGCCACCACCAAACGTTCCATTTTGAAGTGTTTCTCTCATGGCGTCACCTCTCAATGTCTTCACAATTGGTTTGGCTTCATCCTCTGTATGTCTTCATGATTATCTTCACTGTGTTGATTATATGGATATATATGTACTGATGTTCTGTCCTCTACAGCATTCACTTATAGCTATGTCTTCTTGGTTGAATCTTTTGAACTAAGTGAATGTGATCGGACCCTAACCTCTCTATGCTTTCTATCTCAAACTCTATCTCTCCAAGTCATATGCATTCTGTTGAAACTGTCGAATGTCTTCACTGTGTCCTTGTCAGCCGAAGACATTGAGACAACCATAAAAGTCAGTTTTAATGCTCATTCCTCCACATAAGATCCGGAGAAGCAGGAACGACCGCCCGATAATTTAGGCGTGCATGGGACGTGGAACAAATCCCAATCGTCCTCTAACTGGCCACGCGTGCCTCAAATGCGAACCGCCAGGGGTACCTGCGTAATAGCGCAGCGCCGCCTCTATCCCTATAAATATACGATTCACTGCGGTCATTATCTCCTTCTTCCACCCTCGCACGAACCCTAGCGCCACCGCTAGCACTCGACGACACCGGCGATGAAGCGCTTCACTGCCGCAACCTCTCCGACGCCGTTTTCACGCCGACAGCGGACATCACTTTCTCCGCCGTCGCCGTAGGTGTCTTCCGTCGCCAAGTTAGGGCACGGAGGATCGAACTGCTCGGCCTCAACTCTCACTTCGTCTAGCAGTTCCAAGTGTGGTAAATAAAACCTCTTTTTACAGCTTCTTTTGATCCTACAGTTCAGTCACTTTCTACCATAAGAAGTTTCTCTTCAAACCAGTTAAATCTCTCGTTGCATCTCATAACATGCCTAGTATATTCACTTGTGCTTCATAAAGTAGTTAGATTCCTCACTTGTACTGATCTATGGGTTCGTACAAATCTGGAACCAACTTCTTATCTATAAGTGAATGTCTTCGCATAATGAGGTCAATGTCTTCTAAACCGATTTATCTTCAAAATCTTCTGAGAATGCATATGACCTCTTCCCCTTCCCTCGCACCTTAATGCTGTCACAGGTACATGTCCGTGGGAGAATCCTTTGGTTCTCATAGTCTGCATTCATTTGCAGAGTACTTGCAGCATCACATCAACTCGCCTGAAGCCAGTTCTTGCAAAAGGAACCCTTTGAAGCCTTTGAACATCTTGAAGCCTTCCAAGTTATTCATGGCTTCAGAAACAGTAGCATGGAAGGGAGGCAGACAGCGACGTGGTGAAACGTCCAAAGATCTGCCTAATGAATTGGCAGAGATGTACAAAACTGATCCTGAAGAAAGCTATGGTCAGCGCAAGACACGAATCCAATGGATTCGAAGATATTGGGCAGAGCAATGGTTCCACTACCGCTTCGTCACTCAGGAATATGCGGAGAAGTGCGCCATCAAGAGACCTTGGGGAGATGTATTATACAAAAATCTCGTACCCAGGTCCAGAGACGAAGCCATTGCTCAAGGCTTCTATCCATGCATGTGAGAGGACCACAGCCAGCTGAGGCACATCCATCATCACTTCTCTGGTGTCGCGATGATAATCTCTTCAAGCGCAACTTTCAGTTTGCACAACAGTCAGCAAAGATAAACAAGAAGAAATTTGGGCTTGACTTCAACCCTGGTCCCTCCTCACCAAGGGCAGATGGCACACGCAACGCCGATCCCAATATCATCGGGCCGTATGCCAATCTTGCAGGCCTCATCACTCGCATCCTAGTCCAAGGGACTGCTGTGAATGACCCTCCAGCAGATACTGAGTCAGATGATGCCCCTGCTGCTCCGAAGCCAAAGCAGAAGAAGCCAAAAGCTCCAAAAGCTTCAAAGCCAGCCATTTCTCCCAAGATCGCAAGAGTGAAGCCTTTAGCAACTGCACCTCCTGAAGCCAGTGTGCAGTCAGAAGGCTTATCACGAGTGTCCAAGCCCCAAGAAGCCAAGAAGCCTCAGCCACACACAGGCAAAGAGCTCACAGCTGCTGACATTCTGCGCTGCGAAGCCATTGATCTCTCAAGCGATGAAGATCTTGGAGATGATGCTCTTGAGCAGCTCATCAAGAGCAAGGAGGAGGCTGAAATCTTCAACAATCTGCCTCTGTTTGATGTCGCCATCATCCACAACTTCATCGATGAATGGTTTGACACACCAGACATAAGCTTCAATGATCTGCAGCTACCCATAAGCCTCAGCGTTGCCTTTCAAGGTGCAATTGCTTCAGAACTTGCAATAGCCCAGCGCATTGTAGAACTGAAGCAGAAAATTGATTATGAAAAAGCTCAGTTCAAGAAGCACGTGGCCAAGCTCAGTGTGCAAGAAGTGAAAAACTTCAAAACCATGTTGCATGAGCTGAAAGAGAGCTTCCTGAAGACGCGTGCTGAAGCTCAAGGCTCGCGAGAACGCATGAAGACTTTGGCTGATCACTGCGTGCAGGCCTACAATGAGGCAGAAAAGCGCAAGGCGCTTGGGCGTCCCGGCATTGACCCCAGGATGGCCGCGAAGAAGAAAAAGAAGGTGGCTGTGACCGAACCTGAAGCGCCAAGGTCAGAACCTGATGCTCCGATTGTCTTCCCCTCTGCAACGACTGGCTCGAAGCCAAAGAGTCGATCAACCGCCTCACAGCACAAGAAGACACGGACTGCAGAGGCTAAAGCTAAGAAGAGAAAACATTCTGAAGCCTCTCCTTCTGAACCCATCATCAAGAAGCGCAAGACAAAGAAATCTCGGGCTGCTCCCACAGAGCCCCTGATAGTTGAACCACTCTGTGTCCGCTATCCTGACGCAGATCGTCAGTTGACAGTGCATGAGCCTGCTTACATAGAGGCTCTGCACGCTGAAGACATTCCAGCAGCCAACCAAAATGGTGCTGAAGACATTGATCCCCAAGACAATGTGCAAGGTGATGCAGCCCTTCCTCAGCTTGAGACAAGCGAACAGATCAGTATTGGTCGTCCATTGACGCCAATCACACAAAATGCGTCGTGGGCAGATAGCCCACAGGAGGAAGATGAGCCCCATCCCACTGCAACTCCACCAGCGCCTACACTTCATAGGCTTCGCAAAGGGCCAAGGGCTCAAGCTGCTGAAGACATTCCGGCTGCATCAGCCGAAGAGCAAGCAGAAATACCACAAGCTGCAACTCCCCCGCACCAACAAGAAGCCGTTCTCAAGGAGAACGTGCCTGAAGCTGAAAATGTTGAGGCTGCCACAAACAACGCCGAAGCAAATGTGGAGCCCTCCCCAACAACAGCTTCAGAAGACACCGAAGCTACTGCTCCTGAACACTCTGTGCCTGAGTCTGCTGTCGGACCACAATTCAACTATCATATTGCGCACAGGCCCCAGGTCCAGAAGCCGATCCCACGACTACCAAGGTTCCCAGGTCCTGCATCAGCTCCTGGTTCCTTCAACATCAATGGCTTCGGGGCAGATAACACGTTTTTCGACCGCTCCAAGAACCCTTATTCAAGGGAACGGATTGTATCAGATAGGTTCTGGAGCCATCAACAGCGCAGCTATTACTCATGCATCCTTTACAACCAAGGCCGCATCTTTCCTCACAAGCGCCTTGAGGTTGAAGCTGTTGCTGGTCTGCCTGGTCTGGAAGAAGCACTGGATTGCTTCAAGCAAGTGGGTTTGCTGCCATTTATCACTGACGAAGAGCACTGGAACGAAGAGCTTCTGCTCCAGTTCTATGCCACTTTGCATATCAAAGGCTATAACAGAGATCCGAAGACATGGATCCTGGAGTGGATGACAGGCAATATCCATCATGAAGCCAATGCTTTCGACCTAATTGAGCTTACTGGCCTTCCCACTCCTGGCGAATTCTTTGAAGAAGGGTGCCAACTCCATGCTGAAGCAATTGAGAGCATATTTCAGCGTCCTGAGCCAGATATGAGTCAGATGCTCTCAATGATGAAGCCATTTCCTCCCAATGCACCCTATCCAACTAGGTTCTTCGTTGAAGACTTAGAGTACCTGCCCAGAACAATATATCACATCATAAGGCGGACTCTCTGGCCAGTCAAGGGACACTCTCGATATGCAACGATTGATGGTGCAATGAAGACTCTCATCTTCTGCATTCTTCACGGCAAATGCTTCAATGCACAGGATCTCTTCATCCGTCAATTTGCAGCATCTGCTTCAGAACTGTTTGGATTAAAGTTTTATGCTCCTTGGGTTATGAGGCTGATCAAGCTTCACTCTGCAATCTCCTATCAACCCTCAGCCCGCAATCATAGGATATTTTTGCCAGATGTGGACACATCTGCTGAAGCAATATATCCAGAGCCGGCCAAGCAACCACTAAGTCTTCAGAATGCAGAACACCAGAGCTTCACTCAAAATATTGAAGGTGTTGAAGCTCTCTCCCGAGTGTATCCAATGGCTGGCACCACACATGCCCCTGCATCAACTGAAGCCACCAACAACACAGCTGCAAAGAGACCCAAGAAGCGCGCTCGTGCACTCACTAACAGAGAGCTTCTTGTGGCTCTTCACCAAAAGCAAGATAGGCATCACGACTGGCTCAAGCGGCAGATGAGAAGCATCATGCAAGACGTCAATCGCATCAGAAATATGGCAACAAAGAATGCATTTGTCACACACGAGACCTGTCGCCGCACTTGGAAGGGCCTCACCATGATGTGCCCTGAAGCTGAACTGCATGAGGATGGCTTCACAGAGCATTTCAAATTTGACTCCACGCCTCCAGGAAGAGCGGTGATGCGCAGCACACCATCACTTGAAGAGTCAGAGTTCTCTTCTTCTGTTGCCACCATGTTTGCCCGGATTATTGAAGAAGAAGACGACGCGACATCATCTCCACCTGCTTCAACGCGCGTCGAATCTGCACCAAGCTCGTCTGCACCGCCGCCAAACAACTCCACCAACCCTGCTGCGCCTGGGAACGCGTAGAAACCTCTATGTCTTCAAACCTTTTTGGTCATCACTGACAAAAGGGGGAGAAGCATATGACGGTAATAGTCTTCAAGCGGGTCACTATGGGCGGGTGCCTTCATATCTTGCTACATTTTCCTTCGTGCTTACAACTCCCGTTTTTGCTACATTTGCTTCTTTGAGTTGTAACACTTAGCCTTGATGGCCGTCTGCTACCTATTTGTCACTCCGTGTTGCGAAGATAAATTCCACATGTGCGACGATAAATTCCGCACTCATCTCATTCTGCAGACGTCCATTTTCCATTATGCATGTCATTATCTTCATATACTTTCACATGCATAGTGAATTGTCATAAGTTGAAGTGGATCTCCACAAGTACAACCTGCCATGTGCATTTGCATTCAAGAAGCAAATTACTTATATGCACATCTTCAGGGGGAGCCCTTGCAACTTATGAAGACAATTCTTTTACAATTTCGCAAATTATGTTTCCCGTTGAAAACTTCAACTAGTTTGTCATCAATCACCAAAAAGGGGGAGATTGTAAGTGCATCTAGTGCCACCCCTAGTTGGTTTTGGAGTATTGACGACAAACCTAGTTGAGGGACTAATGTGTTTGTGAGAATTGCAGCATAACACAGGTAGAAGTCCCTCATTGATTCGGTTTTCCTACCAGAGATGACCCCTAAAAATGTATGAAGACATTGATGTCAAAGGTGGTATATGAAGATATTCACATTGAAGACTATGACAATAGAGGACATCGCATGAAGCCTATGGAGCTCGAAGACTTAGATCTTTCGTAGTTCTTTTTCTTCTGTGTTGAGTCATAGAAACCACCGTACTGTTAAGTGGGGTCCAAGAGAACTAGTCAGAATGACTGAAGTGATGCCTAACCAAAACCTATGTCTTCGAGTGAAGACTATGAGAGTGAATCTTGTCCAGAGTCGGACAAGTCAGCTTTGCTTGTAGCCCAAGTAAAGTTGTCGTGTGAGTTTGAAATCTGACCGTTGGTACACGTGTCAGTTCCTTAGTGACCTAGGGTCATTTCGGACAGATCAGGTCGGGTTGCCTAGTGGCTATAAATAGCCCACCCCCCACAACCTTAAATGGTTGGTTGCTCAGATTTCAGTGCACGGCTTTTGTCGTTTGAGAGCAACCCACCTCGAAGCCTTTGAAAGAAAAATTCCCAGTGAGGAGAAAAGCCCTAACCACCCAGAGCCAGAGTAAATTGGGCATCACTTAAGTCTTCGTGTCTGTGTGATCTGAAGACTTATTACACTTGAGGACTGTGCATCCTCCAGACGGTTAGGCGTCGTGTGATCTGAAGACTTATTACACTTGAGGACTGTGCATCCTCCAGACGGTTAGGCGTCGCGTTCTGAGCATCCAAGAGAAATTGTGGATTGCCAGTGAACGAAGTCTGTGAAGGTTTGGGAGTCTACCTTGAAGACTTACCAGAGTGATTGGGCGAGGTCTGTGTGACCTTAGCTCAAGGAGAAAACAGTGAGGACTGGGTGTCTTGGACTAAGTGTCCTTGACTGGGTGTCCGGGACTGTGTGTCCTTTGGTTTAAATACCTAGCCGCTCCAACCAGACGTACAGTTGTCACAGCAACTGGAACTGGTCCAACAAATCATTGTCTTCAACGTGTCACTGGTTTCATCTTCACTTCCCTTCACTTACAGTTATTCATTGTGAAGCCATTGCATGCCTGCTTTATCTTCTGTCTTCACAACATGAATGTATGATCTGTTCGGCTTCATAACTTCTTCCTACCTTGTCCTTATTACACTGAAGCTGTTTGTCATTGCGCTTTCACTCTATTGAATACATGACCATGGCTGGCCTAGTGTAATCTAACTTCCGCTGCATAGTAATAGGCATAATCTTCACTGTTTGTCTTCATAACTCTCACGTTTTGAAGACTTTCATAAAAATCGCCTATTCACCCCCCCCCTCTAGTCGATATAACGCACTTTCAAACGCCTATTGGGGAATGCAGTATTTCGAAAAATTTACCTACAATCATGCAAGACCTATCTAGGAGATGCATAGCAATGAGCGGGAAGAGTGTGTCCACGTACCCTCGTAGACCAAAAGCGGAAGCATTTTGTAACGCGGTTGATGTAGTCGAACGTCTTCGCGATCCAACCGATCCAAGCACCGAACGTACAACACCTCCGCGATCAACACACGTTCAGCTCGATAACATCCCTCGAACTCTTGATCCAGTTGAGGCCGAGGGAGAGTTCTGTTAGCACGACGGCGTGGCAACGGTGATGATGAAGTTACCGGCACAGGGCTTCGCCTAAGCACTACGATGATATGACCGAGGTGTGTAACTGTGGAGGGGGGCACCGCACACGGCTAAGAGAAGACTTGATGTGTGTTTAAGGAGCCCCCCTCCCACCACTACAAAAAATACACTTCCGTGATGATACGTGTTTGTCACAGTAAGTCACGTTTTTTGTCATGCATGTACATCCATGACAAATTTATGATAGAATCAAGATAGTCATACATATGCTATTGTAGAAGTGTTCCATGACATTACCAAAATTATCATCACGGAAGTGTCCACTTCCATGATGATAAATCGCACGTCATAGAAGTGCTTTCGTCAAGGGTGAATGACACGTGGCATCCATCGTAACGGAACGCCGTTAAGCCATCGGGTCGGGTTTTGGATCCGATAACCATTTAACAGCCCCGACCAATGGGGATTTTCCACGTGTAAAATCGTCATTGGCCGGAGGAGACACGTGTCAGGTCTGCGTTGGCACAGGTGTCACTCATCCAATGGGCGAGACGCGCCTATGATATGTTGACACGTGGACCGGCCCATCAAGTTTAAATGGGACGACCCAACTAAAGGCCCACAAGATTTTGCGGACCATAATGGGCCGGCCTAGCTAAAGGCCCACGAGATTTTGCGGACCATAATGGGCTGGCCCAGCTAAAGGCCCACAAGATTTTGCGGGCCATAATGGGCCGGCCCAGGTAATGGCCCACAAGATTTTTGTGTGCCATAATGGGCCGGCCCAGGTAAAGGCCCACAAGATTCTTGTGGATCATAATGGACCGGCCCAGCTAAAGGCTCACGAGATTTCGTCGACATTAATGGGTCGGCCCAGCTGTAGGCCCACAAGATTTTGAGGACCCTAGTAGGCCGGCCCATTAACTGGCTTCCATGTTTTGGGCCAAATGCCGACCCATATTTGATCCGGTCCATTAATGGCCTGCCACGCTCCGGGCCTAATAGTGGCCCATATGAGATCCGGCCCATTAAAATCCTACCACGTTTTGGGCCAAATTACGGCCCAGATCAGGTCCGGCCCTTTAAGAGGCTTTGGGCTCAATTATGGCCCGTATCAGATTCGGCCCATCAACTGGACACTATGCGTTTGGGCCCACTTGCTAAAGGCCCACTTAGTAATTTGGCCTGATATTAGTTTTGGCCTGTTAAGGGCCCGTTTAACATTTCGGCCCTATATTAATTTCGGCCTGTTAAAATCCCATCATATAGTTGGGCCTAACTATGGCCCGGTTTGTATCTGGCCTGCTCGGAGCCAATATCTGATTGGGCCAAACAAGGACCGAGCCAATTTTGGCCTGTTAAAAGCCCGTGATTTGATTCGCACAATCATGGGTTGGGGTTCATTTCGGGCTGCTGCCGGCTCGTGAGCTATTCGGCACGTTTCAGGCCCAACCTACATCGTGATTGCATGACGGCCCGATTATGTACTGTAATTTTACGGTTTGGTCGGTTTAATGCGAAGACAGGATACATATACAGTAAAATAACTGCAGCATCGTGAATAAGAAAAAACCGAGACTATACAATAAAGAAATTACGGCATATTACATCCACTGGGCATCAAAGTTCGCCACTATGATAATAAAGCACAAGCAGACAGCAGATTACATACACTGGGCATCAAAGATCTCCACCAGTGCAAATAAATAGCCGACAAAATAATATACAAAACCGACAGCACTTCAATAGAGTTCAAGAAAGGTTAGCCCTACTGGAGAGCTGCAGCGCAAGCAGCTGAGCAAGATGATGAGACCGCGCTTGTTCAACACTTACATCTTCCTCACTCTGAAAGATAAACAAGCAGACAGATGACATGTTTTGCACATAAAAGTATGAGTGCTAAAAATTCATCACATTTCTTACTGACGAATAAAGTGACACAGTTTAAAATTGCATTAACACTATATGGTATTGTTCAGGTCAAGACATGGCAGGAAATGACATTGTGAAGGAGTTGGCAGCTTCACGACACCACTGGATTACAGATCAAGAACTCATAAGTATCAATGGTTAGTGTGCTGTCAATTTATACCATTTCAGATTGGCAAATAAAGAGACAGTTTAAATAATAGTAGAATGATATGGCATTGTTCATAGTTAAGACATTGCAGAATATGACATTGTGCTATAGTGGGTAGGTTCACCACACCACTGGATTACGGATGAAGAACTAAAGCATACATGAAGTGCAAAAGAAGATCACTTGCTCTATATAGTTCAATTTACATGGTATGAAGAAGGAACTTGGTTGTACAACTGAAAACTTAAATTGAGAAAGGACAAACTTTTGTTTATGAACTACATAATAAACTTTAAACAAGCAATTAGATGCAAACACCAAAAATAAACAGCTGTTGCAGTCATGCCTAACCAAATATATACAACAAAGTTTGAAGGCTTGAGATGGACAAACTTACATTATTGGTGAAGACAGGCTCTATAAAGGCCTTGTCCATGCTGATGCGGGGGCAATTCAAGAAGTTTACCACAGAATCTTCTTCAAAAGCATTGCCTTTATTCTACATTTTGTTAAGAGTAAATATAGATGTGATAATATACGAAAAAATGGAGAATATTTAAGATAAGATGAAGAGTGATGCTACATAACCAAGTAGCTATAAATGTAAGTGCAGTGATACAGGCAAAAGGTACAACCAAGATCAATGCACAGCTAAACTTCTTCAGTACCAACCTTATGGTAAGAGTAAAAATAGATCTGATGTGTAGAAAATGGAGGGCAAAGGAAAATAAGCTGCAGAGTGATGGTACATGAACAACTACCTGTCATTATAAGTACACTGATAAAGGACATAATGTACTTACAATAATAATGCAGAGCTAAAAAAACATTGGCATTGGATATATTCTACACTAATGTAACCAGTCATACAGATCAGATAATTTGGAGCGAACAATTGATAAGCAAGCTATCATGCATAATGCTATCACATAATGAACCAGGTATGTATGCAAGTACAGTGATACAGGACAACAGGTACTAACAAGAGCAAAGCAGCGGGCAGCATATTTGTGATATCCTATCGTTCTTGTCAAACCGGAATTCTTCTTCGAGCAGATTTCCTGCAAAAAAGATCCGTAAGGCACATGCGGAAAAGTAGAAGTTCAAATTGTCATGTGATTTCATAGACAGTACCTCATCCTGGGAACGAGACCAGTGCATAACAAGGTTTTTCCATTCAATGTTTTCTAAATTTAGCACAGGAGACTTCACCGGAAATTCGTTTATAGACTTGCCATCAAAGTGTGATTTCCTCAGGTAACATCGATACTGCTCCAATGCTTCCTTGAAAAGCACAAGCAAGCTTTGCTCGTCATCACTATCCAGATTGACCCTCGCCTAGTTACAACAATGTAATGTAAATCATTAATGTGTTCAATTAGCAGAAAACAGGAAACTAATAACCATGAATAATAGCACTTACCATGATGGGAAATGGTGTTTGTCTTCATAATAATCTTCATAATAATGGTGTTTGTCTTCATAATAATCTTCCCATGATGGGAACATATGCACGTAGTCCCTAAAAAAATTGAAAGCATTGTCTTTTAAACTGGGAATAAATGGAATGGGGTTCCAATCTGCAGGAATTGGCCGTCTCTGCAGTTGGGATAGGTCTTCGGCCGGTGGACTTGCTGTACTTTTTGCTGGAGTGGGATTTTTCTGTGGTACAACTGGTGCTATGGCAAATGAAATCGGTATACCTTTTGTTGGAGTGCAGGTCCTGTGTGGTGGGGCTAGTGGTGTGGCCAGTGAAGTATGGGTACAGTCTGCTGGAGTCGGTCCTACGTTTTGTGTCACTGGTTGTACAACCAATATAAGTGGGGTGCTGTCTGATTTCTCCGGCACCACCATGTTTTTCAAGGACTTTGCTGGTCCTCCTTCAGGTTCGGCAATCACCCTCTTCCTTTTTGATGTATGATGCACAAGAACAGCATTTGAGTGGAAAAACATGGTATGATGACGGATGGAATATGTATTGATAATGGATGGGCATGGCATCTCGACATATATGATGAGTAAACTAAGCAGATGGCGGTGCAACAAAGTAGAAGAAATGCAAGAAAACATATGCAAGATACCCGCAATCAATAAAAGATTGCCAAATTAGAACAGGCACCTTGATGGGTGAACAGGACAGGCCATCTGCCTTTGACTCCTCGAGGTTAGAATAGTCATTAGGATCATATTCTGAACAAGAATCAACAGGTGGGGAGCGTATGAGTTTCATTGCATCCAGAATGGCACTCAATGCCTTGGTGCCAATTTTGTAAGTCATTGCAGTTTTTAGCTTCAAGAGTGGACTGCTGTTAGTGCGACACAAAGCAGCTACACAGATCATAGTGTAGATATAACGGGAAAACCTTAAGCATCAGAGTAAAATCAGCAACGTGGAACTTGCTGGAATATATGTGCTAGTATTGCCGGTACGGCTAGAAAGGCTTCGGATACCAGCTCTCTTCAAGTGAAGGTGCGGTACTGTTAATATCAGTGTAATTCTCAAAGGCGACATAGCTCCCCGCATTTCCTTGTTATTCTTATAGGATTCAAGTGGGCAGGCCACTACAAATCATATTCCTATGTTTACAAGATCCTACGAATCAAAGAGGCTCAAAGTGTCCATCACAACCGACCATATAGACCTCTAGACTGCAAATGTCCCTGCTCATCTTCAGTACAAGGAACATATTGTACTACTATCATACTCCCTCCGTTCTGAAATATAAGTCTTGGTAGAGATTTCCACTATGGATCACATACAGATGTATCCAGATACATTTTAGAGTGTAGATTCACTCATTTTGCTCCATATGTAGTCCATGGTGGGATCTATACAAAGACTTGTATTTAGGAACAGAGAGAGTACATATTAAAGAAGAACAGAAGAGGAACATGGTAAAGAAGAGCAAGCAGATTTTGGATAATAAGATGTTGGTTGCGCAGTGCCCACACATGATGAACCAGAGCGCATTAAGAATGCAACTCCAGCTGTCTCTCGACCATTTCAGGCGGTTGATGAAGATCCTACGTCTCCTAACCCTTCTTCTTCCTCATCTCTTATTCTTCCCATACAGAACACAGCACGGGCCGCCGGCCGGACCATCGACCCCCACCGCTTGTGTTCCTCCGCCACCCCCCCCCCCCCCCCAAACCCCCCCCGCGTCGAGTTTTCTTTGTTCGGCGAGGCCCCACAACCACCCGAGCCCCTTCGATTGCACCGGCAAACTCCGGCGAGCTCTGAAAGATCGACTGACCCAATTTTGAAATTTAGTCTACTGTGATTTAACTAGTGTGGAATATAAAAGGGGAAACCCATAAGCATTGGGAGTATAGTGTTGAGCGTGCCATGGCGGATCTGAAGGTGCAAACCGGACAAAGGCAACTTCGCAACCAAGACAAGAAATCAGAGTAAAGCAGTGGCAATCTATTTTCTTACTGCGATAAATAAGTTGAGCAGATACGAAAGAGTACCGCCTCTGGTGCGGCGCCGTGTACGCATCTGCTGAGAATTTGGCGGTGCTACGGTAGTGATGGCTGTCGGTGGCGTGGAAGTAGATCTAGGAGGGTAGACGGTGGCGGGCGGGCACGGTGGACGAGATGGTCGTAGGAGCGGCGCCGGCAAGGTGGACGACGGCGGGGATGAAGCTAGAGGACGGGATGCAAGGATCCCGGTCCGAAGCCATGGATGAGAGAGGTCGATCTCTCGCAATGGACGGAGGCGTCGGGGTATCAGCTCCGGCATGGTGGAGGAGGACGGCAGTGGATGGGGTGGCGGACGGCGGCGGACGGAGGAGGGTGGGGTGGAGAGGGGGTTTTGGCGCCCACGGAGTACGAATGGGGAAGAGGTTGAGAGGAAGGGGGGAACCATGTATTCAGGGCGCGCTTGTCTCAAATGCGAGGAAATTTACAAACTGAGCCCCCGTTTCAAATTTCTACTACATCACAACAACATTAGTCGGTTGGGGATAGGACGGTAATCTCGCATACACCAAATATTTGCCGACGGGAGTTGGTTTTGGCGCCCACCGTGTATGAATATGAATCGGGGAGGGAGTCGATTTCGGCCGAGGACACACTGTGTTTTGGCACCCACCGTGTATGAATCCGGGTGAGAGGCGGTTACATCATGTTTGGGTGAAATAACAAACCTACCCCTGTCAAAACCTATAGAAATCTAGCAGATAGGCTTTGCGTGGCTGGGATAGGTAGTAGTGATTTCCATCTTGCAGATTTTGGTTTCGCGCGGTTACTGCAACTTTCCCCGCTTCGTTCAAATTTTGCAGAGTGCATGTTTACCGTGCCAACTCAATTCGAATCCCGTTTGTATTCTATTTTTTCGGGCGGGATCCATTTTCAATTGGAATTACATTCTATATACATCATTTTTTTGTATATACTTTCAAAAGCACAACAAAGAATTCTGCTCCTTTATATGTATAATATGATGTACAAATACAACGATCTCGAAATCTTAAGGTTGAATTCAAAAAAATTTAACCAAATTATGTTCTACTAAAATGTATGGATCAGTAATATCTACATATTAAATAACCTAGATGTGCGTGAATTCAGATGAGTATGCATGTTTGATAGATCAATTTTGGTTCGAGTATGGATTACATGTATCATCATCTCGAATTCAAATATTTGAATCCCTTTTTTGTTCACTCCTTTCACGCCCATCTCTCTCGCATGCATGCTCCTTCAGGTAGCTATCACTCTCTTTTCTCCAGCTCACCCGCCGCTCACTTCATGTTTCTCCTATCCTCGCTAACATGGCCTCTCGACGTCTCCCTTGAGAAGTGTCACACTCTCCATATCATTATACATTACACGGTTTTCATTATCTCTCACGTCTCTACTGTTCTCTGGTATCACTCGGTACCTAAGCTTTCTTTTTCTCCGCCACACACACAATCTCCACTCGTCTTTCACTTTGTCTTTCTCTCTATGGGATTCTCTCACACACCCTATATGTCTCTACATATGACTCATACCACTAAAATTACTCTCTCTCTCTCCTGTAGACACAACATTTGTTGCGGTCTCCTTTTCGTCTCCATCCCAGACTGACATTATTCATTTGTTTACCGATCAGACAACCCCGACTACTGTCTCCTCTCTCTCTCTCAGACACACACACACAACTCCTGCTTCCACTCCCCTTCCCGACTACCGTCTCTCTCTCTCTCACACACACAACTCTCGCTTTCGCACCCCGACTCGTATTTCTCTCACGAACATTTATCGACTAGCTAGCCTCTAGATAGGTTTATACACCCGCACACTCGTGCTTCCACCATCGCATACATGTCTCTCTCCCGCTCCTTGTATCTATGTAGATTTTTCTTCCCTTCTTGAGACACGCCCTCTCGATCGTGCACACACACACTATCGCCTCATTTTAAGCTGATACCTATCGCACACACACACACACTCCTTGTGTCTTTGTCACACATGCACTCCATCCTACTCCACTCTCCCTCTCTCTCACCCACACATGGGCTTTTTGCAACAACTAGCAAGATGCCCATGCATTGCATGGAACATCAAGATGCATTTGTATGAGTAGTTTATCTTGTGGGGGAAAAGGATGAATGAGGAAAGGCCTTATTTGCAAATGTTGAGAGGGGTGTGTCGGCATTCTGGGAACAGGGGTCCCTAGACTTGCCTGCCTGCGGCCTGCGGCGTGGCTCAAAGGGGGGCCCAGCATGGCCCATATTCATCAACACAGGCCCGAGACCCTCGCGAGGGGCCAAGCCTCGCGGGGCGGACGACACGGAGCTTCCTTAGGCACGGCCTCGTCAGGCTGGCTCGCGAGGAGGCGGAGAGATCAAGGCGGGGTACCTCATGAGGTGCCCGTGACGCAAGCCATGACGACCAAGGACGCCAGGCGGGTGCCAGCCCGCGCAGTGTCCTCCTTTCCCCTTTGGTGCAAAGGGGGCAAGCGCAGCCGCGGAGTACCGAGGCAGCAGGCAAAGGATGCCATTTCGGTGCAACAAGACCAAGACCAGGAGGACTGCAAGATGGATGTCATCGTGGAGCCCAAGACGGCATCACCACCAGAGCTTTGTGCAGGCGAAGACTACTTTTGTCAGGATAGCTGGTACTAGCTGTCCCCCTTCAAATTAGCCCGCCATTGTTAGCTCCCTTCCCACTCGATATTTGGGAAGAGGACCAGGGCCTCTATAAATAGGACCAGCCACCCACGAGAGGTGAGGTTTTTTATAGAGGGGACAATCGAGAAGAGAGAGAGAGAAGGGTGACTGAACTCCTCCCAGCAGTTCATCCCCCCAGCCAAGAACAGACCCTCGCGAGGCTGTTCTTCCTTGTATTGTTCATCATCATCAGCCCAAGAGGCAATCCACCACACCACACTTGAGTAGGGTATTACACCACAACGGTGGCCCGAACCAGTATAAACCCTATGTCTCTTGTGTTATTCTTTCCATAGCTCAGATCTTAGCAAGGCGGAGGGCCGCAAGAAGGTAGGAGGCGAAATCTTCGCGCACACCCCAGTGTTCGAACCTCGAGGGTCTGCCGGAACCTGAAATCCGACATTTGGCGCGCCAGGTAGGGGTGCGCCGGAGTTTTCTCTTCCGCCACCGCCACGGCCTGCCTCGCGATGAGTAGCGCGTCGCCCGCTCTGGCCGCCGGCACCAGCATGGGGGCCAGGGGGCTCAGAGCCCTGGCCCCAGCCCAGCAACGGGTACGGTGGCCGGACAAGTTCAAGCCAACGACGCCGCCGCGCTACGGCGGCGCGACAGATCCGCTGGCCTTCTTGCTGGCGAGCGAGAAGGCCCTCCTCGAAGCCGAAGGTGACGATAGGGTCGTGGCCAACTGGCTCCCCATGGTCCTCACCGGTGCTCCGCGCACATGGATGCTCCACCTGCCGGCAGCCTCCGTGGCCTCACTGAAAGAGCCCCGCAGCCTCTTCCCCGCCCATCATGCTACACCAACACCCCCGATCGTTGCGGCCCTCCTGGGCGGCTCGCAGGCGCCGCCTACAAGTCACCACGTCAAGCCGTTCATCCGCCGGGTCAGCGCAGCTTCCACGTGGCAGGGGGCTCTCCCGGACTGGGCGGCGCCCGAGACCAGCCTGACCTTTAGCTCGGAGGACCACCCCTCCAACTCAGCCTGCTCGGGTGCGCTCTCCATGCTGTGCACCCCCACCATCTGCCAGGTGGCCGTCACCAGAACTCTCATTGATGGCGGTGCTGGCCTCAGCATGCTCTCGGTCGAGGCCTTCAACCTCCTATGCATACCCCTGGAACGGCTGCAACCCAGTCGGCCCTTCTCAGGCGTTGGGGGCGGATCATCCAGCTCCTTGGGATAGATCCGGCTCCTAGTAACCTTCGGCGCCTACAACAACTTCCGCACGGAGCTGGTCGACTTCGACATCACCCCCATCGGCCTCCCCTACAACGCCATCCTCGGCTACCCAGCGCTGGCCCAGTTCATGGCCGCGACGCACCCGGCGTACAACCTCATGAAGATGCCCGGGAGCAGCGGTGTCCTCACCGTGCACGGGGACACCGGAGACGCGCTGCGGGTGCTCAAGCTCGCCTTCAACACGGCGGCGTCGGCATAGCCCGCCGACTTGGAGACCCCTGAGCCCAAGGGGGCTGCACCCGCCAAGAAGAAACAGTTGTTCACCCAAGACAAGGCAGAAACCAAGTAGATACCCGTCGATGAGGACGGGTCCAGCAACGCCACTTTCACCATAGGCGCCAACCTCGAACCCGAGTAGGAGGAGGCGCTGGTCGGGTTCCTGCGCGCAAACAAGAAGGTATTCGCTTGGGAGCCTGACCAGTTGGCAGGGATCCCTAGGGGTGTAATCGAGCATCACCTCAACGTGTGCCCCAACGTGCGCCCTGTGAAGCAGAAGGCCAGGCGGCAGTCCACAGAAAAGCAGGCCTTCATCGTCCAAGAGACCCGCAAATTAGAAGCCGCTGGGGTCATTCGCGAGGTCCGATACCCGGATTGGTTGGCCAACCCTCTCATCGTGCCAAATAAGGGAGGGAAGGAGCGCATGTGTGTCGACTTCACCAACCTCAACAAAGCATGCCCGCAAGATCCGTTCCCGCTCCCCCGCATCGACCAGATCGTCGATTCCACCGTGTAATGCGACCTGCTATGCTTCTTGGATGCCTTCTCTGGGTATCACCAGATCAAGATGGCGGTAGAAGACATCGAAAAGACAGCCTTCCTAACCCCGTGTGGGGTGTACTGCTACACATGCATGCCATTCGGGCTGCGTAATGCAGGGGCGACCTTTTAGCGGTTGATGCACATCACCTTGGGCCCGCAGCTCGGGAAGAATGTTGAAGCTTACGTCGATGACATTGTGGTAAAGTCTCGGGAGGCCAGGACCTTGATACAAGACCTGGAGAAAACCTTCGCGAGCCTCAATGCAGTGAACCTACGGCTCAACCCAGAGAAGTGTGTGTTCGGAGTCCCCTCGGGCAAGCTCTTGGATTTCCTCGTGTCCCACCGAGGCATCGAGGCTAACCCGGAAAAGGTCAAGGCGGTGGAAGACATGAGCCCGCCAAAGACCCTCGGAGAAATGCAGAAGCTCACGGGGCGCGTGACCGCGCTAGGGCGTTTCATCTCCAAGTTGGGGGAACGAGCGCTGCCCTTCTTCCAGCTAATGAAGAAAAAGGGGCCCTTTGAGTGGACTGAAGAGGCCGACAAGGTGTTCCAGGATCTCAAGAGATACCTAACCAGCCCACCGGTCATGGTGGCTCCGCGCCCTCAAGAGCCCCTGGTGCTTTACCTCGCCGCCACTCCCTACTCCGCCAGCGCAACCCTGGTGGCAGTTAGAGAGGAGCGTCGAATCAAAACCGCGGCAGCAGCCCGGGACAAGGCAGAATAGGAACAAGGAAGGCCCACAGAAACCGCCACCGCGGCTGAGGAGGATCAGCCGCCGCAGAGGAGTGCACCGGAGGCGGAAGAGGCCCCTCTCCCAGATGGCCTGTCTCAAGAGGCCTCATCGCCTCAAGAGGCACCATGGTCTCCGAAGGGAGCCACTAGCACTGACGCACTCCACCTTGTTGAGAACCCAGTGTACTTCGTCAGCACGGTGTTGCGGGATGCAAGGGCACGGTACCCCATGCCTCAGAAGCTCCTCCTCGCGCTACTGGTGGCCACGCGCAAGCTGCGGCACTCCTTTCAGGGTCACCCCATCAAGGTCATCTCGTCATACCCCCTGGAGAGAGTGCTCAGGAGCCCTAACTCAGCTGGAAGGGTCGCTGAGTGGAACATAGAACTGCAAGCGTTTCAGCTCGAATTCAGCACGACCAGAGTCATCAAGGGAGCAGCGTTGGCAGATTTTGTGGCAGAATGGACAGAGGCACCAGGCCTCAAGGCAGACGAGGATCGGTCCCTCTCCCCGGGAAGCGAGGCGCCAGAAGGCTGGGTCATGTACTTCGATGGGGCATTCTCCAGGCATGGCGCTGGGGCTGGGGCGGTGCTTATATCGCCCACTCAGGACAAGCTCTACTACACTGTGCAGCTCTGTTTCCAGCAAGGTGAAAAGGTCTCCAACAACATAGTGGAGTATGAAGGTTTAATAGCGGGCTTGAAGGCCGCAGCTGCCCTGGGAGTGAAACGCCTCACCATCAAGGGCGATTCACAGCTCCTTGTCAATTTCTCCAACAAGGTGTACGAGCCGAAAGATGAGCACATGGAAGCCTACCTTGCGGAGGTCCGCAGGATGGAGAAGCAGTTCTGGGGGTTGGAGTTGCAGCATGTGCCCCGTGGCACCAATCAGGAGGCCGACGACATCGCCAAACTGGCGTCCAGGCGGTTACCTCAGGAGCCTGGCGTTTTCAAAGAGCGGCTCTTCAAGCCCTTAGCCCTGCCGTCAATGTCAAACACGGCTCAGCCTCGGGAGGAGCTCCCCCAGCCACCTGCCAGGGGAGCTCCGGCCTATGGCCCGGCCACAGGAGCACGCCTGCTCCTGATGATGGAACCTCGGGAGGGATGCTGGATCACGGAGCTCCGGAGTTACTTAACACAAGGGACCCTGCTGGAGAAGGAGGAGGAAGCGGAGCGAGTGGCACGACAGGCCACGGCATACTGCATCAAGGATGGAGAGCTCTACCAGAAGCGATCAAACGATGTATCCATGCGCTGCATCTCCAGGGAGCAAGGGAAGGAACTGCTGGAAGATATACATGGCGGAGACTGTGGACATCATTTATCATCACGGACCCTCGTCGGCAAGGCGTTCCGCAGTGGGTTTTATTGGCCCACCGCGCTCAATGACGCCGTCGAATTAGTGAAAGCTTGTGAGGCCTGCCAGTTCCACGCCAAGAAGATCCATCAGCCAGCAGGAGGCCTGCAGACTATACCCCTTTCGTGGCCATTCGCAGTCTGGGGGCTGGACATCTTGGGCCTGTTTCCTCGGGCGTCAGGGGGCTACCGCTACCTCTACGTCGTCGTGGACAAGTTCACCAAGTGGGCTGAAGTAGAGGCTGTCCGCACCATTCCCGCGGGTTCCGCGGTCAAGTTCATCAAGGGCATCGTGAGCCGGTTTGGGGTGCCAAACCGCATCATCACGGACAACGGTTCGCAGTTCACCAGTAACCTCTTCAAAACATACTGTGCTAACCTTGCAACGCAGATATGCTACGCTTCGGTGGCGCACCCCCGAAGCAACGGCCAGGCCGAGCGAGCCAACGCAGAGGTCCTGAGGGGCCTTAAGACCAGGACGTTCAAGAAGAAGCTGGAGGCCTGCGGCAGAGGTTGGTACGACGAGCTTCAGTCCGTGTTGTGGTCCATCCGCACAACCGCGACCAAGCCGACTGGAGAGACCCCGTTCTTCCTAGTCTACGGAGCCGAAGCGGTCCTCCCTCACGAGGTCAGACATCACTCCGTGCGGGTCCTGGCGTTCGATGAGGCGCAGGAGGATGCCATGCGGGGGATGGACCTCGTTCTGGGGGAGGAACGTCGCCGAGAAGGCGCGCTGCGAGCGGCGAGGTACCAACAAGCACTGCGGCGATATCACTGCCACAACATCTGCCCCAGAACTCTTGAGGTAGGAGACCTCGTGCTCAGGCGGGTTCTCTCCAGGGAGGGGCTGCACAAGCTCTCTCCCATGTGGGAGGGCCCGTTCAAAGTTGTTCATGTTTCCAGGCCCGGCTCCGCATGCTTGGAGACTCAGGAGGGGGTGCCGGTCCAGAACGCATGGAACATCCAGCACCTCCAAAGGTTATACCCCTAAAAAGGCCCAGAGCCTGTGAAGAAGGCGAATGCCTGTGAAGCTGTCGCGTTTTGGAAAAGGCCTAGAGCCTGTGAAGAAGGCGAATACTTGTGAAGCTGTCGCGTTTTGGAAAAGGCCCAGAGCCTGTGAAGAAGGCGAAGGCCTGTGAAGCTGTCGCGTTTTGGAAAAGGCCCAGAGCCTGTGAAGCTGTCGCGTTTTGGAAAAGGCCCAGAGCCTATGAAGAAGGCGAGTGCCTGTGAAGCTGTCACGTTTTGGAAAAGGCCCAGAGCCTGTGAAGAAGGCGAATGCCTGTGAAGCTGTCGCGTTTTGGAAAAGGCCTGGAGCCTGTGAAGAAGGCCAACGCCTGTGAAGCTCGCCGCCCGTGACACTCTCACGTAATAATGAGTTGGGGCTGTACACGCCCCGGAGTCTCAGGAGCGCCGGCCTCAGGCCCTGGGGCTCCCTCCCACGCCCAGTGGCAGCACTTAGCTCCGCGATGGTGAGAAGACGTCGAAGACTAGATTAGGTGCCGGAGGCGGCTTTTCATTTGCTTTCCGCAGTTGGCTTGTTCCTTCTCATTCGAACTTTTATTGAAGTTGTTACCATCTTTGGCTTGTGGTTCTTCGACTTTTCTCTCTCCTGCCTCGATTTCTCTTGTGCAAGGCCTCGCGAGGGGGGGGGGCAGCCGAGCGCCCTCGCGAGTGTTCCTATCCTAGTCGTTCAAAGGGTTCGCGACCTGGGCCCATTACAGGAGCACCCCTCCAGGCCGTGCCCCACGGGCACCGCGACACAAACACAGGGCCTAGGTCGGTCGCCCCCCATGGCTGGGGCCGAGAACTATCCACGCGTGGGCACGTAGCCGGAAGGTACGATAACGGAAGCGAAACGATGATTAACAGCAATAACCCAAACACGCCTCCGCGAGGCTCCACACTACTGTCTTTTTACGCAGGAAAAAGGAAAAGAAAGAACAAATCAGGCGCAGCTCGCCTCACACCGGCCCACAGGGAAGACCTGAGCTGCCTCCGGGGCTCAGGCAGACTCCCTCTCGCGCTTCACCGGGGCGCGACGGCGGGCGGACACGCTACCACCTCCCAAGCAGATACGACGGCGTGGAGGCTGACCGCGGCCACCGCTAGAAGAGTCGCCGCCTGAAGAAGAACCAGAGAAGCTTGGGGAACCCTGAGCACCGCCAGCCACGTGAGCGTTGCCCTCTCCATCATCGCCGGAGCTGGGTTCCCAGCCGCGGTCGTCGCCCTCGGGGCAGCACCCTACGCGGCGACCATCTTCCCCAAACACCCTCACGTAGAGGGTGGCATCGCCGTCGAACTTGAAGTGCAGGGTGCACCGACGGCTTAGGCCATGCGTGCGGGTAAACGTCTGCCAACCGTGGGCCAGGGCTAGGCTCCGGCTGTGGAGACCTCCAGTGAATCCCATGAAGCCAGAGGCCGCCCGGGGCGCCGGCCGGGAGCTCGCCGAGGAGGAAGCGAGGAAGTGGAAGCCGGGTGCTGGTCGGCTCCGCCGACCACGCGACAAACTCTGGTAGCACCTCAGCAGCACGAAAAGCGGCCTAGGGGGACGCGCAGCCAGAGCGCGCCCCCCGGCCGCTGCAATCCGCCCGTCGCTGTGCTGGAAATCGTCTCCAAGGCCGCGGGGAGCTGCCGTCGTGGCCACAGGATGTTTGCGAGGGCGCCCTCGGCCGCGCTTGGGCGGGGGAGAGGCAGGCTCAACCTGGTGAGCCTTCCCCTTCTCTGCGGCCGAGAACCTCCTCGACGGGGCCATGAAGAAGGAGAAGCAAGGGAGGATGAACTGGAAGGGCGTGCGCCGATCCGTACTTATAGCTGGCGAGGGCCAACCGACGGCCCCCAGGATCGCAGGTAATTATGACCCGCTTTGCATGCAGGGACTTGTCCAGTCCGTGCAGTTGCCGAGGCGCCATGGGGAAGTGGAGACGCCCAGATCCAATCAACCGCCACGCGGCGCCCAAGACCGCAGGCTTTTAGGGCCCGCGGCGCTTCGCTCTTGCCCTTTCGCCTCCCTGCACGGCCAAGCCTGGGTGCGCCTTGGGCCCGGGGGCTACTGTCGGCGTTCTGGGAACGGGGGTCCCCAGACTTGCCTGCCTGCGGCCTGCGGCGTGGTTCAAAGGGGGCCCACCACGGCCCATCTTCATCAACACAGGCCCGAGACCCTCGCGAGGGGCCAAGCCTCGCGGGGCGGACGACACGGAGCTGCCTCAGGCACGGCCTCGTCAGGCTGGCTCGCGAGGAGGCGGAGAGATCAAGGCGGGGTACCTCATGAGGTGCCCGTGACGCAAGCCATGACGACCAAGGACGCCAGGCGGGTGCCAGCCCGCGCAGTGTCCTCCTTTTCCCTTTGGTGCAAAGGGGGCAAGCACAGCTGGGGAGTACCGAGGCATCAGGCAAAGGTTGCCATTTCGGTGCAACAAGACCAAGACCAGGAGGACTGCAAGACGGAGGTCATCGTGGAGCCCAAGATGGCGTCACCACCAGAGCTTTGTGCAGGCGAAGACTACTTTTGTCAGGATAGCTGGTACTAGCTGTCCCCCTTCAAATTAGCCCGCCATTGTTGGCTACCTTCCTGCTTGATATTTGGGAAGAGGACTAGGGCCTCTATAAATTGGACCAGCCACCCACGAGAGGTGAGGTTTTTTAGAGAGGGGACAATCGAGAAGAGACAGAGAGAGAAGGGTGACTGAACTCCTCCCAGCAGTTCATCCCCCCAGCCAAGAACAAACCCTCGCGAGGCTGTTCTTCCTTGTATTGTCCATCATCATCAGCCCAAGAGGCAATCCACCACACCACACACTAGAGTAGGGTATTACACCACAACGGTGGCCCGAACCAGTATAAACCCTGTGTCTCTTGTGTTATTCTTTCCATAGCTCAGATCTTAGCAAGGCGGAGGGGCGGAAGAAGGTAGGAGGCGAAATCTCCATGCGCACCCCAGTGTTCGAACCTCAAGGGTCTGCCGGAACCCGAAATCTGACAGGGAGTGGATATCTTTTTGCAAAATTGCCATAGTTTCCTTCCTATCCGTCAGATATAGATCGGACGGCCTATATTGCAGGATGGCAGGCACACGATCATCACCGACAATGCTTTTTATAAGAGTAGGGATAAAAAATAGAGTTGGTGATGATGGTGGGCCTGCCATCCTGTAATGTAGGTCGTCCGATTTATATTTTACGGATAGGAAGGAAAATATGGCAATTTACCCGCACTCTTCACCACATTTGCAGATAGGGCCTTCCCTCGTTCATCCTTTTCTCCCACAAGATCTTGATGTTCCGTGCAATGCACGGGCATCTTGCTAGTAAGAGTAGAAATTAGACATATACCACTTCTGAATCTTGAAACCAACAACATTCCTCCCTTTTCTCAACAAAACCGCCAAAGGAATATATTTTGAGTGAAACATAACATATTTTTAGTGATATACGTATTTCAAAACTAGACTTTTTTTCTATCAAATCGGTGAATATGTATTAATCTACTTTGATCGTGTGGCAAAGCATTGGCACATTGCTAGTAGTTATTATAATTTTTTGGACACCAGACAAACGGTGGAGTACATATACGAAGACAAAAGGCGCAAGCACATAGTCGGCCTCTCGCTGTCTCGCACACATGAGTGTTACGTAAAGGCGACGTTAACAAATAAACCCTAAAACCCTAGGTGCACGATTGCTGCATTCGCGGGTACCGGGTACGTGGTGGAGCACCTTTGTAGGAATAGTAAGCTCGCGTGATAATTTGATCCGTAGGAGTTGATGGTTGGGACCACAGGTGAACGACTTGGAGCGCGGTGGCTCGCCAGTTGCCACAGATCAAGTAGCCATGTTTAAAATATTGTTTTTAGCGGGTTTAAGAGTTCCGATTTTCAATGGCGTGTTATAAGTAGTAAGTAGTTTTTAGAACGATTGGTATGGAGCGAAAATGGAATTCATAGTACTACGTACCTCCTTGGCGCATGGTTGTATGGTTTTTTTTGCGATGGAGGTTGTATGGGTTTATGTTGCGAGATGTTGAACCTGGTAGTTCTAGGGCAAATACTATGGTTTAGATTTAGATGCTGGTTTTCAGTAATGAAAATCGGAAGGGGAAACCCTTCTTTGATTAAAAAAACTACTACCTCCATTCTGGTTTACTAGTCCCCATCGTACTTTGGGTCAAAGTTTGTCCATGAATTTTACTTGTAAAATGTGAATGGAAAACGAGATGCATGCATGAACACTAGTTACTCTAACCCCCCTCTAACCCCCCTCTTCTTTAATTCTTTGCCACATCAGCATGTTTGCTATTCCCGTGTGCATGATACCAGCTAATATACCACCATTATGGCCAGCCTTAATCATCGCATGCAATAATTTAGTGCACCTTGAAATATGAACATGTGTGGGGCGTGTATGTTTTTAATGAATTGAGACTATACCTAGCCCGACATGCAAGATGACTTATTATGCACCGTTCCCCATACCTGCAGGAAGCCCGTTCGTCTCCAAATCTTTTCCTCTCCATGTGTGGAAACAATACGCCTGCCAAACTCTCCTTCTCCCTCCAGCGGTCCCACCACTCCACCCCGTGTGAAAAAATCTGCATGCATGACTTTCCTCCCCCCACGCTCGTCCAATCCGTTGTGACCAGCAATATTTCCACCCTTTCGTTCCCCCGTAATTTACTCCAACAAATATGCCCGCGTAGCTATTACTTAACTGCAGGTGCATTGGGTCACTGACATATGGGCCCAACAGGGGTCTAGCCCACATGTCAGTGACGCAACTGGACCTGCAGTTAAGTTAATGCAGCTCAGTCCATATCTTACGTAGGTGTGCCATTGCTTGCTATAAATACTGCGCCTCCCACAACATCGCTAACTCCTCCCCCTCACGTTCACGTTCATCGCTATCTCCTCCCCCTCCCTCTCACGTCGACCACCATGGCGTCGCCCCTCCCAAGCCCTAGGAGCCCCTCGCTGCACCACGCGGACGGTCACGCGTCGTCGTTCCGTTCCTCGCCGCCACTAGTCAAGCAGGACGCGTCGGTGTTCCGCTCCTCGCCGCCACTAGTCGAGGAGGACACGTCGGTGTTCCGCTCATCGCCGCGACGCGACGCGTTGCCGTTCCGTTCCTCGCCACCACTAGTCGAGGAGGACGCGTCGGTGTTCCGCTCCTCGCCGCGACGCGTCGAGGTGGATGCATCGGTGTTCCCAATCTCGCCAGCACGCGCGTTGGAAGACGCATCGGCTCCCCGGTACGAGGAGAACGCCGCGCCGCCCGCCGAGCCCCCAGCCTTGAGGAGCTTTGGAAAGAAATGGATGTCGCCTTGTGGGAGGCTTTGCCTCCAGTAGAGCGCGCCAAAATAGAGGCGGAGAAGAAGGCCGAGGAAGAGAAGCGCACCGTGGAACAAGCTGCCTGGGAGGCCTATGTCACGTCCGAGAGAGTCAGGCGATTGGCTCTTTGGCAGAAGGCTCGTGCGAGGGCCGTGAGGGTGGCGGAGGACGCCCGTGCCGACGCCCTGAGTGCAGCCGGGCCCAAGCGCCTCATCTACGCTTGGCGGTACGTGGACCGGGTGCACGCTTCCAGCGAGGAGGAGTACCTGTTGGCGCCGGATCACCACACCGGTGAGATCGCGCTCGCCCGCTGGCAAGCCGCCAATCAGCACCTCGCGAGTTGCGAGGCTGAGGAAGAGGCGTTGTGTCGGCGCACTGGGAAACGGACGCGCACCAGGGCACTCGTGGCGCGCCACAAGCGCTCCTGCGAGCGTCGTGGCTTTTAGGAGGAGTATAATTTTTGTTTCGTAAGGCGATCTCATTAGTTTTGGGACGCAAATGATAAATCCCGAACGTTCATGAATTTTAGCGTCCTTAATTAAGTATGTAAAATGGAAAGTTTGGAAACCTTGTATTCGTACGCATTTTACAAGTACGTACATATAGCACAAACTTTACTATATACTATCGCACTACACGTCTCTCTTGATATATGCTTGCAGACTATGCTACTCCCTCCGTCCAGGTCAATAAGTCATCTTTGGTTGTGCACCATGACCAAGGAGGGAAGACTTATACACCTAGACGGAGGGAGTACTACTATTACTTACATACGTGCAAATGCATGTTTTAACATTACGATGCGGTTTTTGTAAAAGTAGAAAAACAGCACTAGTCAAGCTTGTGATTATTTGGTTTTCGTAAGATGACTTACACACCTAGATGGAGGGATTACAATGGTGAGGAATAAACCAGTTAAATATTTGGTCAAAATTTAGCACAAATTACAATGGTGAGGAATAAACCAGGACGGAGTAGTAGTTTAGAAGCCCAAATAAATGAGTGAGGCGCTTTGTGGGAAAAGCTAGGGAAGTCGCCAAAAGAACTGGCCCTAGGAGTATAAGCTAGGGATCGAGTGTGCGAGATGAACCGGACAAAGTAAATGCAGAGAGATGAAATGCAAAAAAGACGGAGGGATGTGATGGTTGCTTGTCTGTTTATTTTACCAGGCCACTTATTACTGGGAGTGGTTGGGTTTTGTGATATGACGGCTTTACTGCCGCGCCACGAGCGGGGTGAGAGGTGAGACTCCCGTGCAGTGCCCCCCTCTACACTTGTACTACATTGGTCGTGGTTTATTAGTCCCCCGTTGAATTTGACTGAAGATTTAACTGACAAAATGTTAGTGCATGTCAACAAAAACTATATCGTTGGATTCGTATTTGAACACAGTTTTGAATGATATAATTTAGGTGACATGCATCAGCATTTATCGTACTATATATAATGTTAGTTCAAGTTTTGGTCGTACTAATCTATAGTACTCCCTCCGGTCCTTTTTTCTTTGCGTTCTATGCTTAGCCCGCATACCAAGGAGAGGAGAGAGCAACAAAAATCAGACAGTTTTTGTAACGCCCTCGATGCGGCTATATCTCTCACGTGTCGAAGCATGACTTAGAGGCATAACCGCATTGAAAGCAATGTCGCAAGTGAGGTAATCTTCACACAACCCATGTAATACAATAAGGGGAAAGATACATAGTTGGCTTACAATCGCCACTTCACACAATTACATAAATAAAGCATTACATCATCCAAATACAAACAAGGTCCGACTACGGAACCAAAATAAAAGAAGACTACCCCAAATGCTACACAGATCCCCGATCGACCCCAACTGGGCTCCACTACTGATCAACTAGACGAAACAACACAAAGGACAAGATCTTCATCGAGCTCCTCCTTGAGCTTGGTTGCGTCATCTGCCCGGTTCAACGGCACCTGCAAGCTGGTTTTGGAAGTATCTGTGAGTCACGGGGACTTAACAATCTCACACCCTCGCGATCAAGACTATTTAAGCTCATGGGTAAGGTAAAGGTATGATGTGGAGCTGCAGCAAGCGACTAGCATATATGCTAACCTATTCGCAAAAGAGAGAGAGAAGAGAAGGCAAAAGCACGGTCGAACAACTATGATCAAGAAGTGATCCTAGAACAACCTACGTCAAGCATAACTCCAACACCGTGTTCACTTCCCGGACTCCGTTAGAAAGAGACCGTCACGGTTACACACGCAGTTGATGTATTTTAATTAAGGTCAACTTCAGGTTTTCTACAACCGGACATTAACAAATTCCCATCTGCCCATAACCGCGGGCACGGCTTTCAAAAGTTCGAAACCCTACAGGGGTGTCCCAACTTAGCCCATCACAAGCTCTCACAGTCAAGGAAGGATATTCCTTCTAGCAGGAAGACCCGATCAGACTCGGAATCCCGGTTACAAGGCATTTCGACAATGGTAAAACAAGACCAACAACACCGCCCGAATGTGTCGACAAATCCCGATTGGAGCTGCACATATCTCGTTCTCAGGGCACACTCAAATGAGCTCTCCATACAACTAAAACCAAGCCTCGGGTTTCCCCGAGGGGGCGCTGCACAGGGCTCTAGTTTGGACTAACACTCAAAGGAGCACTGGCCCGGGGGGGTTTAAAATAAAGATGACCCTTGGGCTAGCCGACCCAAGGGAAAGAAAAGGCTAGGTGGCGAATGGTAAAACCAATGTTGGGCATTGCTGGAGGAGTTTTATTCAAGGCGAACTGTCAAGGGGTTCCCATTATAACCCAACCGCGTAAGGAACGCAAAATCCGGGAACATAACACCGATATGACGGAAACTAGGGAGACAAGAGTGGAAGAAAACACCAGGCATAAGGCCGAGCCTTCCACCCTTTACCAAGTATATAGATGCATTAATTAAACAAGAGATATTGTGATTTCCCTACAAAATATCCATGTTCCAACAAGGAACAAACTCCAATCTTCAGCTACAACTAACAACGCTATAAGAGGGGCTGAGCAAGCGGTAACATAGCCAAACAACGTTTTGCTAGGACAAGGTGGTTAGAGGCTTGGCTTAACAATATGGGAGGCATGATAAGCAAGTGGTAGGTATCGCAGCATAGGCATAGCAAAAGAGCGAGCATCTAGCAAGCAAAGATAGAAGTGATTTCGAGGGTATGGTCATCTTGCCTGAAATCCCGCAAGCAAGAAGAACGAGTCCATGAAGAAGATAAACGGACGTAGTCGAACGGGTCCTCACAATCACGACGTTACCGGAACCAACCCGAAGAAGCAACACCGGAAAGAGGCACACAACATAGTAAACAACCAACACATGAACATGATATGATATGCGGGATGCGGTATGCGGCGCATATGCATGATTTGACACGGAATGATTGAATCTGGCCTCAACATGGAAATCCAATAGTTCCACTGGAAAGATGAGGTGATTTTGGTTGAAATCGATATAAAGATCACCGGAATCGGATGCACGGTTTGGAAATGGCAAGCAAAAACAAATATGGCACCGGTCTGCGATTAACAGCAAGTAGCCTTCTAAATGCATCAAGATGAATATGCTACAGCACTCAAACATAACAAAAAAATACATGGCAGGGATCCACTCATGATGCTAGACAAAATATGAACACTGACCTACGGCTAATTCACTCATTAACAGGTTCAAACAAGCATGGCAAAAGAGCAAATGATAACAGGTTTCAGACTTAGCGAAATTAACACAAGTCTGGAATTTATCATCATGAAGCACACTTTAGAGCATGAAAACTACATGCTACAGGAACTTAACATGACAAAGCAAGGCCTGGAATGAAGCTACTCAAAGCACTTAACAAAAGTCCATTAGTGACCTTGAGCCAAAAGGGATCAGAAAATACAATTGTAAGCATGTGAACATAGCAAAAACATAAACAGATCTCAGCCTTAGTGAAAAACTGGAGCATGCAAAACAGTTAACAAGTAGGCATGTTTACGAGCTCGATGCACTCACTACAAAGCATGGCATGACAAACTAAGCATACACCCATCAATAAGACATGGCATAGAAGCTAGACATGGCAAGAACAACAACATAGCATGCACGGATCAATAGCAACATCCTCGGCAAAATCGCTAAACATGTCAACAATCTACCAGGATTCACGATATAGCAAAAGTAGAGCTCGATTGACTCAAGCTCGGCTGCTCCATAAATGCAAACAAATACATGGATGGATAGAGCACCACAATGTTAAAAAAACATCCTTACTGATCATCCTCAAAAGAGGCACGGATCACTAGGAAACAACATGAACATATGGCATAACGACAAAATCAGGACAAGGACTTGGTGAAATTCTAAGTCCCTGAAATCAGCATTCCCGATTATGCTACTTTGCAAGCTTGTGCTAGTCACCACAAATATCACAAAAATACATGGTAAGCACCACTTTAAAGATGGCATGGCATATAACAAAACACATGTAGAGCTCAGGGTCATAGCATGCACACAATAATCATGGCAAAAATGACAAAATGCCATTTGCTGAAACAGATCTGACAAAATACTCACATAGCCCTCTTCCAACAACATTTCAGGCATCAAGATGAGCTCAAATGAAAATGATGCAATGAGACAAAATGATGTACTCTTTGAGATGAACATTTTGATATGCTACACGCGCAAAACGGAGCCACAGTGAGGGAGTTATGACATGATGAAAAATGCAAAATAAAATTGGAATCTAGGAACTTAGTGGAAAATTATACCCTCCGAGAAGTGGACGGGGAGAAGCGGGACGAGAAGATCCGGGACAGGCGTCAGCACATTTGATTCCCGGAACGGGTGGATCTCATCCCACCCATCCGGATCTGAGGCGGACGGTGTCCGTCGGCTCGCCGGAGCGAGGCGACGCCGGCGAGCGGCACAGCGGCAAGGAGGCGGCGGGCGGCTCGGTGGCGGAGCGCGGCGCGACGTGGCGCGGTGAGCGGCGGAGGCGGCGGCCGGCGAGCGGAGGCATGCGGCGGCGGGGCGAAGGGTGACGAGGGGATGCGGTGGCCGGCGGCGGCGCGCGGCCGGTGGCGGAGAAGCGGCGGCTGTGAGCGATGCAGTCGGGCGGTGGGAGGGGCGCTTCGGGCGGAGGAATTCCCCGGGCATGGACGGTGAGCGATTCGGGCCCCGCGGGCTGGATCTAGGCCGCGCGGGCCCGCGGCGGCGGAGGGGAGAGGAGGTCCGGCGGGGAGGCGACGTGGCGCGGCCTGGTAGGTGGAGAGAGGCGTCATGGCGATGTGGAAACACCGGATTGGCCGGGGTGATGTGGCCGGAGGCGGTGGACGCGTCCGCCGGCGAGACGGACATGTCTGGCGGCGCTGAGGGAGGAGTTTTAGGGTTTCGGGGAAAAGATCCGAAAACGAAAATGAAGGGGTCTATTTATAGAGGTAGAGGGAGCTAGGAAGCTCCAAATGAGGTGCGGTTTGCGGCCACGCGATCGCGATCGAACGACCGAGATGATGGAGAGGTCTGAGGTGGGTTTTGGGCCACTTTGAAAGGGTGTTGGGCTGCAGCACACACGAGGCCTTTTCGGTCCCTCGGTTAACCGTTGGAGTATCAAATGAAGTCCAAATGGCACGAAACTTGACAGGCGGTCTACTGGTAGTAAACCAAGGCCGCATGGCAAGTCTCGGTCCAATCCGAAAACTTTTAACACCCGCACACGAAAAGAGGTAGAAAGGGACACCGGATGACATAGGAGCGCCGGATTGCCAAACGGACAACGGGGAAAATGCTCGGATGCTTGAGACGAACATGTATGCAAATGAAATGCACATGATGACATGATATGCAATGCATGACACGCAAGCAATGACAAGACAACAACAGCGAATAACTGGAGGACACCTGGCACATCGGTCTCGGGCGTTACAACACTCCACCACTACGAGAGGATCTCGTCCCGAGATCTAGGATGGCACCGGGGGGAAAACGGAAGAGGAAGATAAGCGGTAAAACTAAGTTGCTTCTTTGACAAACGAGTGACACCAAAGAACCTTGAAAAGTTGAACAACTTGAAAGGAATAATACCACGGAGGTGATTGAAGTTGAAAAAAAACAGTCCGATAGGAACGAGGAACAAGGAAGAACAAATTCGGACAACACTCTGTTTGAAAAGTGATATGAAACTTGATAAGATGAGAAGAGATAGAGCAGAGGACACGACACTCCGGATAAATGGATAAGCAAATGAAAGAATATTATCTTTGCTAAAACGAGATGATGGTTGAATAAACAATATCACAATGCCTCCAGAATGAAAGAATAGAAGTTGGACCATCGGAACAAAAGAACGAAGAATAAAACACCATCTTCTACCTCAAATGAGCTTGAAAGCATCTTGAAGAGAAGGGTCGAACGGAATTGTTGGAAAACCAACAACGAAAAGGATAAGCTTGATATGGTCTTATGGAATAAATCTCAAAATTATGAGGTGACAACCT